>NW_028237138.1:0-114305 GCF_017979445.1 Akebia trifoliata | reverse complement strand
CCTACCATGCAACTGTGGCCACCCGATCTAAACTAAATAACGGAAGAGAAAAGTAAACAACGCTTCGCGTTAACAGAAAGTAAATAAACATGCAACCAGTACCATTATCCCTGGATATCCGTTCACCAACCTACACACAACACAAAAATATAAAATACAGACATCACCCCTTGGGTGTGACTCTAACATTTTACCGGTTCATAACCTTTTTTCGATTTTTACTATTTTCAATCTCTCAAACAAAATATCCATTTTTTGATATTCATCGACTCAATATGAGTTCAATGAATATTAAATCATTTTCCAACTATTAAATTTATTTTTTTCAATAATATTGGAAACATACAAAATTTTGATCAAAACGAGGTCCAAGCGATGCACAGGACCTAATTGACGAAAATAACCCGATGAAATATCCTACCCATGTATAATTTGTTATAAAATACAATAAAACATATCAAATATGTAAGTTGTGGTATGAATTTGAAATAACCAATTGAATTTTATATTTTTGAAAATACATCACAAATTTTTAATAAAATCCTAAATGCAATTTTCATAATCTATGATTAATAATAGAAATTGAGAGTTCCTTACAATTTCTAGGCGACGTAATTGAAGCACGTGCACAAAAATCGAGGTAGTTTAACTTCAAGATGGTTAATTTTTTAATATAACCCGGTGGTTTCGAAAATCTCAACGTTGTCGTCCTTTCTCCCTTCTGGACAGAGGACGATTTGATCCCGAAACGAATAAAATTCGAGATCAAAATTGTGAAATTCTCGTATATATATATGGTTGTTTTTTTAGGATATGGGGTAAAAAAGAAAAGAAAACAAAAGGAAATTGGGTGCGTTTTGTAGAGAACGAGACTGCGAACAATTTTCTCTTCTTCGTCGAAGGTTGAAGACGGACCGTTCGCGACGAATCAGAGTTGAAAAATCGGAAGAAAACAAAAAAAATTTAAAAAAAAAACCTTCGCTAGTTTTGGACGTGTGAAGATTACGAAGAATAAATAAAAACAAAAATTTTATTTATATAAAATCTTGGGACAAAATCGGTATTTTGCCTAATGTTTCAATCGATGATAACTTGACCATCCAGACTCCAAAAGTGATGAATGAATACTCTATTTCATCTAATTTTTCATTTTAGATCTAACGGTATGGTCACTTTCTATAAATTCTATCTCTAACAAAAATTTACATTTTTGGCCTAATATAACCCTAAAATTGACGTCGTTTTTTATTTTGAAAATAATACAACTTTCTAGTCACCAAAAATAATAAATAAGTCCATTTTCTATAATTTTTTATTACAAATCCAATGGTATGATTGAATTTTAATAATTCTTACTCTAGTAAAAAGTCATCATTTTAGCCTAGCTCGACTCGATAATCGAGGATTTTACAACTTTTTTGTTCGGACTCACATTTGAGTGTACTTACAAGCTAAAGTATGTTTTTCGATCATTTTGAATCTAATGGTGAGGTCATATTTGATAAAAAAAATGATCAGAAACATCATAAAATTTTACCATTAAGTCCCACTTTTATAATTTTCTCAAACTTTCACTATTTATTTTCCTGGAGATACGAATCAAAAACTCAAGATTTTACAAATCATGCCCCAAACATCAAAAATTTTGATTATCAAGATAAGATTCTAACGTATTTCATTTCTTTTGAAAAAAATTTTTAATTTCTAACATCGATTACAAGATTTGTTAAACTCATAGGCATCTTAGAAAATGGAAGGCTGGAAGAAACTACATTGTAAGATTTTCGCAGTAATTTTCTTACTACTAAAGTGCCCTTCATAGGCATGATTATGACAAAACTCTAAGATATTAGCGTTCTTATAGGTTGGAACACAACGTCTAATGATCTGGTCTGGACAATACTTAAATAAATATGATTCATCCCAAAAATATCACTTGATTTTCAAAAGGAGATGAAATTCCTCTTGCCTAGTCATTGAGACTGACAATTGGCCTATAACTAGGTAATTGACAATACCAGCATACTATGGAATGTTAGATTTAAAAATTTGCATAAGTTGCTCATCAAGAAAGGATTCAGAGATGGGTAAAGATTCCTCAAATGACTCAGTAACTATCCTAGATAGATGATCAGCTACAACATTCTCTACTCCTTTTTTTATCTTGGATCTCGAGATCAAACTCTTGCAAGAGCAGAATCCAACGAATTGACCTTGCTTTAGTATCCTTTTTGGACAGAAGGTACTTTAATGCAGTATGGACTGTGTAAACCATGACTTTCAATCTTATTAGGTAGGGGAGGAATTTATCAACGACATAGACCACTGCTAGTATTTTCTTCTATGTTGTAGAATCACTTAAGGTTTTACTAGTGTACTGGATAACGTCAGGATGTTTATGGATTCGTTGACCCAAAACAGCGCATATCGCATAATCCGAAGCGTCGCACATAACCTCAAATGGAATGTTCCAATTTTGAAATTCAATGATGGGTGTCGAGGTTAACTCGAACTTAAATTGGTTGAACGTGGAAAAATGTGACTCTGAAAAATTGAGAGTAACATCATTGCCTAAGAGTTCACTAAAAAGCTTCGATCGAGATCTTCTCAAAATCTTTTATGAATCTACGATAGAAACCTGCATGGCTTAGGAATGACCTAATTTCTTTAACCGTTCTAGGAGGTGGTAGTTTTTTAATTGAATATATTTTTGCTCTATCTATTTCAATCCATCTAGTAGAAACAATGTGCAATATAACAATCTCGAATGTTACTATAAAATAACATTTTTCCTGATCGAGGACTAGGCTGACTTCTTTACATTGTAATGTGGATCAAAGTCAAGTGATGGAGCATTCCACAAAACTTAATCTGAAGGCCAAAAAATCATCTATGAATACATTGAAATATTTTTCTAGTATGTCTGAAAATATACTCATCATACACCGTTGAAAGGTAGAAGATGTAATACATAACTCAAAGGGCATGTGACAATACGCAAAAGTTTCGAAAGGACAGATAAAAGTAGTTTTTTCTTAATCGATAGGAGTAATGGGTATTTGGTTGTACCTAGAGTAATCATCCAAGAAACAATAATAGGAATGTCTTGCTAGACGTTATAATATTTGGTCAATGAAAATTAGTGAAAAGTGGTCTTTGGGAGTCATTGAGTTGAGTTTCTTATAATCGATACACTCTCTCCATTTGGTTTAGATTCGAGTGGGGATTAATTCATTGTCTTGGTTCATTACTATAATGATACTAGACTTCTTAAGAACAGCTTGAATGGGATTTACCCAACGACTGTTGGAAATGGATAGATGATACCTACATTTAGTAAGTTTATCACTTTACTCTAGGATTTAGTTGTCTCTAAGGTTCTAAAGAAGGCTTAACAAAATCCTCTAGAAGAATGTGGTGCATTACCATGGATGGACTAATTTTCTTAATGTTAATTATGGTCCAACAATAACTTCTTGATGTTCTCTCAAAACTTTTAATAACTTTTCCTCTTAGATTAACTAAGGTGGGAAAAAATGATCACAGGAAAAGTTTGATCTTGCCAAGAGATGCGTATTTCAAATATTTTGAAAGTACTTGGAGTTCTAATTTGGGAAGGAATGAGAGTGAAAAGATGAACATGAAGACTTTCGGCTTTTGCATGCCAACGCGTAAAGTCTAAGTAACTAGTAGATTCAAGTAAAGCATTGACTTTACTTAGGGACTCTTTTATGTCAAAATATTTTTATAAGGGATCAAAATATCCTAAATCTTGACATGTTTGATTGACTAGCACATCTATCATGTTCACTTCCTCCACATCATCTTCTACATCAATTCTTTATAAATTATGAAAGACGTTCAAGTTGATTTTCATATCCACAAATACTAAAGTCATAATTTCATTTCTACAATAAATGATTACATCAAAAATTGCTAAAAATAGATGTCCTAAGGTTATAGGAACAAGACTATGCAAATTGATGATTAGTTCTACATCTAAGATAATAAAATCAATCAGGAAATAAAAAATCTTTGACTTTTACTATCACATCTTCAACTATACCCTTGGGAACCTTAGTAGACCTATTGGCTAAATGAAATATGATATTGGTAAATTTCAAAACTCCCACACCTAGTTGTTTATAAATTGAGTAAGGTAAAAGATTTATACTTGCTCTTAAGTTTAATTCAACCACTTGACCTCCAATATGAATGGAATTTGTCAGACTTTCAAAATTTTAAATTTTGGTGCAATTGTTTGTTAAATGAGAGATGAAGTTTGGGCTGCCATGATGGCTTATCGAGAAAATGGTGTTTTCCTTTTAGCTGTGGTCAAATCTTTAAGGAATTTGGCGTAAAAAAAGTATTAATTTAATGGCATCTAAGAATAGGATATTGATGTGTCAATTTTTAAAGACTTCGAGGACATCCTTAAAATATCTTACTCTTCTTATTATATTTAAGACAATAGGAAAAATGAAGCTTTTTGAATTGATGGAATGATGGGAAGTTTTTCTAAATATTTTTCCTTCTCTTTAAGAGACTTTATGATTTCTTCTACTTGAACTTTGTCCTCTTTTAGGACATTATCTTCCTCGCTAATAGATTGGACCTTGTTGTCTATCTTTTTTCTTGACCTCAAGGTGTGGATAGCTTGGATGAAGTCTTTTGAAACTCCAGAATGACTTTCTACCTCATATTGACCCTTCGGTCTGTTGGGAACCGTAAGTTGACCTTTGATTGGAGATTTGACCTTTCTCTCTTCTTCCAAGGAAAATAATTAATTGACCCAACTTAACTTCTATCTTAGCTATGGACTGAGCAGTGACCTAATTAATCTGAGTTTGGTTTTGATTGGTCTGTTGTTGAGTTTGGATGAGCTGATGTTATTGCTTCATCAACTCTGACATCATAGATTTTAAGGATGACTATTGTTGGCCAGGCAGAATATAATTGTCATGGAATCTGAGATTATGGTACTACATTCAGTAGATTTTTTAGATTGATATGGTATTTGTGGAACAATGGCTTGGTTCATGAAAGGATCGACTTATTTAAGATGATTCCTATTATAACCTGACGGACTATTAAACTGAATAGGTTCATTTTGTTTGTACAAAAAATTAAGATGGAACCCAGTATCTGGGTGATACATTTGGCTATATGAATTCTGAGTTGGCTTTCGAAAAATACTATAATCATTGACAGCATTGGCCTATTTGGCCTTAATGTATGGCAAGTTGGAACAGCATTCAACCAAATGGTTGTTGCCGTAGCACAAAACACATAAAGAAATTGGCTTGACTGACACTTACAAAACTGAACAAGAATCATGGTTGTAAGACTATGCATACCACTTACTAGATTGGACATAACATGCTTGAGATCAAGGTCTACCTTCGTCTCATACATTCTTGGCTTCTTAATAGGATTGTCATTATCAAACTTTCTGTTATTAGTGTTCTAATTTTGAGTACTCTTGGGTAAGGCAACTAAAAATCATACGCTTGGTTGGGAGTCTGGTTCATGAATTGACCCTTATGCATAAACTCAACTAAAGTACTTTGATTCATGGTCAATCCTCAATAAAAATTTTGCACCAATTGTATTTTGTCAATGCCATAGTGTGGGCATTTGACCAACAGATCATTGAATCATGAACTGCCCTCGTGGGTCCTCAGAAAAAAGATGATACTTGTACAAGAACCTCTTCTAGCTACCACGAAAGTGGCCGAAAGGGAAGGGAGTCAGTTGGTCCATCCTCACAAGCATAGATATGTGTCCACACAATCCAGTCAATAGTAATACGTCAACAACTTGCTCCTTAACATCGGTTGGGATCTCAACTCCCTACCCGCACTACTATCTCCAATAGGATCACATTCTCAGCCACCTCGCCCACCAAGGGCTCTCCCGGGCACAACAGACTTCCCTTTAGTCAGATGCCTAGAAACGGTACGGCGTCAAGAAACTCTAACCTTCGCATCTCCTTTAAAAAAAGAATCAATAGGAGAAGAAGCCCTATTGGATGAATGGCCAGAAGCAACAGGAACTAAGAAAGAAGACTCCTCCGCATGCGACGTAAAACTAGCTCCGATCTCAAGTCGGGTCCTAACAGTCGCCCGAACATCCTCCTCATCCCCAAAAACCACAGTCGACCTCCGAACACAATCTATCTACAATATTAAATAAAAACCACGCAAATCACGCAAAATAAAACTATAATAATAATAAATAATGCCAAATATACCATCCATTTTCTATGACATTAAAAATAAAAACCACGCAAATCAATTAATCACAGTAATCCTTCAAAAATCAATCCTACATGAAATCAGTCCACTAATAATCGTTTTTCAATCAACAATAAAAATCAACCCTACGCGAAATTAGTCATACTAATAATACTTTTTCAATCAACAAAAGTCAATCGACAATAAAAATCAATCCTGCGCAAAATCAGTCATGCAAATAATCATACCATCATTTAATCCTACCACACGATAATCTCATGTTAATCAACTACTAAATCAATCAAACACAAAAAAATAATAACAATCTTACGCTAATAACCCACCAAATCCAATCAACCTCAATATCGAATCTAATCAAGATAAGCTCAAACAACAAAACAAAAATAAAATGAAATAATTTCAATATTCATGATCATTCAACAAGGAGAGCTTCGAATATAAGAAAGCAAATGAAAAGGGGCGGGGGGAGGTAAGGACCTACCTCACAAAGGCAATTTAACAAATACATGCCTCCACTAAGCTTTATCGCCTAAAACCCTCAACGTCCATGAAGGAACACAATAGCCAGAGGTTGGAGAATCCAACCGAGAAGTGAAATCACAATAAGAAGATGAGCAGGCAAAGGGAGAGAAGACAATGAATGAGAAGACGAGAGGGACGAGAAAACATTGAATAAAGGGTCGCACGAGGTGTCCGTTCAAATTTAATCGAGAAAACGTACTGGGCCATTCACTGTGAACGGACCAATATGAAGTAAAACAAGTTGGCCTCTATAAACGGACTAATAAAATCAGTTCGTGGATACAACACGGACCCGAAAAAAAATATAATATAAAAAATAAATAATAATAATAATAATAATAATAATAATAAAATAAGAATAATAAAAAACAAACAAAATAAATAAACAAAAAAAAATATAAAACAAAAAAAATATAAAAATACAAAAAAAGAAGTTCGAAACTCCGAGAAAAGAAAAATATTTCGAAAAATTGCATCGCATAGTTTGGAACATCAATTACTTTCAAAATCATCAAAAAATTTATCCAAAAACTTCAAATTGAGTTCCGTGCCCCGAACTCAAGGATTTCAGACAAGAGCTAACCCTATTAGACCTCGTGCTTCGGTAGCCACAGTTCACAAAAAACCATCAACCTATTTGAAGTTTTCAATCACTTTGCGATTAATCATTTTGGGTTCGCTCAAATAAGGGTATATTCTTTGCAAGCAACTCATGCAAAGAAGGATAGCTATAGACACCCCAATTTGCATGAACCCAATTATGAAAAATCAAATTTTCTCGTATGGATTTCAATTAAGAACTTAAGCCTCTCAACGGGCCCGTATTGTCACTTGGCATCATTTTCATACATACATGCATCATGTCATATAGTTTTGCATGCTCAACCTTGTCCCTAATCCAAGCTAATTTGATCCGAATTCGAATCCATTCTCTATTAACTAATCCATCACCTATACCCTAACCCAAGTCTATAAACAAGTTCCATATCCTAATCAAGCCAAGTCAACTTAAGACCTTAACCCGTGGTCCATACTACCATTATCTATAGTTAAGTCCATCTCCAAACCCATTATCCATTATCCATAATCAAGTTCATCTCCAAACCCATTATTCATTAATCATAACCAAGTCCATCTCCAAACCTATTATCCATTATCAATAAATCAAGTACATTCCTTAAGCCTAATACCAAGTCCATTTTCTCACACTCCCTCAAAGGATGACACATGTTTATCTCTTATAAGCCCCCAATACCTAATGCTTCAACCTAATTGGAGAGTTAACTCCCCCTTGTGAAAACTTAAGAATACATTTTTCAAAAAGTGTGATAAAACCAAAAAGATACTTTCGTCTTTGCTAATAATCCGTAAAGTTGAGAGAACTTCCAATCTTACCCTTAAAAGGTGAGAATCTTCAAGTACATGCATAGAGCCCTCCTGTTAGTCCATTTCAAAAATATACATTCACCCTTACTTTATGAGTTATAGATTTACCTTTCACCTACCACTTCACTTTTACACATGTCACTTCCCTACTCATCCTCCCAAAAGTATTTTTTGTTCTCTCATATTTATATACCAAAAACCCAATGATAAAAGAATATTTTTTGGATTTCTTCACAAATGTCATCTTTACCCTTATACAAATGAAAAATCTAAAAGAAATAACCTAAATTTTATGTTCATTCTCTTTATTTTTAGGGTTAAACCACTTTATCCCCAAAAGTTTTTCAAAAACGCTATAAATACCTTCACTTTTTATGAATAATTCATGCTTTCAAGCCCCCATCTCTCAACTTAAAACTCTACCAAAATCCCTACTCATTATTTCATCTCTTAACCTTCAACTTACTAAACCCTCAACCATATTACTCAACTCTCAAGTTCACTTCTCAAAGATCAAGTGCATTCAAGATTATCAAGGGACAATGTTGGTTAGGATGTAATTTACTTTTAATGCTTGCATTTTCTTCTTCTACCTCTCTACTTTCTTATTTTAGAAATCCCTTAGGATGTAATGCATACCCTTTCCCATCTCCAATAGGTTGGACTAAGGTTGGATCGAAAATGTGGGGGTTGAAGCATCTTTTTCTTAATCGCATACATCATATTATACATAATGCACCCACTCACATATGCATGGCGATGATGAAGAAATGTGTCACCCTTTTGATGGGGTGAAACACTAAGTTTCTTGTCATGCATACAACATCAAGGTTGTGATCTTAAGAAGACTCCATCATGGAGTCTCTCTAAAACTCAAACCAACAGTCATATCCATAAAAAATAATGTGGCTACATGGGTCATCATTTTCCCTAGGATGCCCTTAATGTCACATTGAAATCAAAATCCCTTTTCTAAGGAAACATGTCATTCAGTATACACACTTCTAGCATTCATTCTCATGCATTTTTATTCATTTTCCAATTTTTTTTACAAAAAAAAAGAATATCCAAGCAAGGTAACCACCTTAGGTGGAGAGGATGGAGTGCCTAACACCTTCCCCATCCTCTAACTGGACCTCATTACCTAGATCTTAGGTAAACCTTACATTTTCCAACAAATTAGAGTCACTACAATATAAAATTAATTTCAAAATCATTTTCGGGTGCCCATTCATACCCATTTTCAAAAAAGAATGATGGCAACTCCAAACAATTTAGCATTGAGGTTCATGACGAACATCTCATGTCTATACAACTCATCCAACAATAATAATAGACCAACCAAGCTCAAACTTAAATTAATCAGATTACTACTCAATCTATACCAATCTCAACAACCTACAAAGTGTAAAGCCTTGGTCCTAGACCCCATGGACAATTACCATCCTCATGTCCAACAACAATCATTTTTAGAGTCTATAATGTCAAAGTTGATAAATTAACAACAACAACTCATCCCATAAAAATAACAAATCAACCAAGCTCAAACTCAAATCAACTATGTCATTGCTCAATCCATAGCGAAGATGTTTGGCCCATTTTGGCCTTAACTTTGACATAGATGAGTCAGTTAGAAAAGTTATGCACTACTGGAGTCTATTCCACTCTTAGACTTTAAGTATTGGTATACTAAAATTGAAGATCTTCCTGTCCCAAATTAGAACTCAAGTCACTTTTCGAGACTTTGAGATACATATTTCTTGGTAAAAATCATACTTCATCCATGATCATTTCCTGTCAACTTAGTCAAATCTAAAAGGAAAAGTTGTTAAAAGTTTTGAGAAAGTATCTTGAAACTATTGGTTGGACAATAGTTGACATTAAGCGTATTAGTCTGTCTGTGGTTATGCATCAAATTCACTTAAAATATTTCTCTAAGCCTTCCTTAGAAGCTCAGAGATGATTGAACCCAATCATAAAAGATGCAGTTAAGAGTTAGGTGATGAAAGTATTAGATGCGGGTATCATTTATGAAATTACGGGCTTTGTACTATGTTTAATCCTAGATGGATGTGAATAGGATAATTAAAATTTTCTTTTAATATAAACCAGGTTCTTTAGGTAAGTCAAATGATAAGAACAATTAACCTAGGTCTATTCACAAATAAGTAAAGCAAGTCAAGGTCTCAAGGTTATGCTAGAGTAAATAATGTATTTATGGTTGCACAAGTTCGACTCATGTTATTCATGGAAATGTAGTAAGTCTAAAATATGTTGAAGACATTATAATAAACATTTGATATGCAATTTATGGCATTCATGTTATTCATCATCATTCAAGCACATACTCAGGCAAATCAAGGCTTAAAGCACAAACATAAAAGAAAACTCAAGATTTGTAATTGTTTGACAACTTGCCTACATCCACTACCAAGTACCCTACTCTAGGGTCTTTGGTTTCACTAACAAATGAGGTTTATTATTCACCTCAAAATTTTACCATTCAGATTTTTTTCTAGACTAAATCTAAATCTATGGTATGAGAAGAAAACTTATTTTTTAAACTTGTGAATTTGTACTTAGGGGGTCCAATACATTGTTCTTTTAACTAGAGTCCTCAACTCTAAAAGGAGCTTAGTTTTGATTAAGAACCAAGAAACTTAATGAATGAATAGTAAAAATAAAAAATATGCTCACAAGGATTTGACTCAACTCGATAGATATTCCAATTCGGTGCTTGAGGTATTCATTTTCTTGAATTTCTCTTTTTCCACCACCTTGTTGTAATCTTTGCTTCAAGAAAGTGTAATTTTCTTTAAGAGAATGGTCCTCGTTATAGACACCTCATTTTTGCACTCGTCTGATTAATCAATTCGTCAACTCGATTGCGATGATTCTCGATGATGGATGAATATTCTAAAGTTTTTTATTTGTTACTAGAGGTGTTTCCAAAGCTTCAATTAGATATTTCATGCAAATAAACTTTAAAAACCACACTACCCTAGAAAAATATGACCCAAAACATAAAAATCATCATTTTGAGAAAAATCATGAAAAATATCAAATTATCTAAATATCCCTGACGCTAGAACATGCCTAGAGCCTACATTACACTTAGAAAAATCATTTTGAACACATAAAATAATAAACTAAAACCAAAGAAAAATAGATTTCAAAATTTTCACAAAATTTGATAAGATTACCAAAATGCCCCTCATAGGGCTCATGATCATTTCATGCCAAAACTCATAAATGACACAAATTAATATGTTCATTGAATTTCTTACAAAAAATAGATTTCAAAACGTTAAAAAATAATCTTTTAATGCAAAAGTCCTTTTTAAAGGCAAAATGGTAATTTTTCAATCCAAAAAATCAAAATTTTGAAACTAATACTTAAAACGTTAATTTACGTAAAATGAAATCTTAATAAATCAAATTAAAATTTTTAAACAAATAAAATCAATTAATTAAACCCATGGGCTAAATTTTAAGTGGTTACCCATTTACTTAAGTAGGGTTCACATAATATTTAATAAAGACTAGGAGTCCCAAAGAATTCAGAATAAGTTAAGAAAGAATGCTTCAATAGAGGGTTCTTCAAATTTTAAAAATTCTCATTCTACATAAGTCAAAAAAAAAAATGTAATTAAAAATTAATTAAAATCTTATCTAAATGATTTAACAAATTAGTTAGAGATAGATCTTTATCTCTAAGAAACACAATCAAGCCATAATCTTATCAACAAAACTCTTTAAAAAAGTCCCTTTACCACCTAATTTTGTAGGTCAAGAAAAATCTTAAAAAATCATGGTCAAAAACTCTCCCAATACTCCTCAAAATCCTAAATCTGAAGCCCCAAGTCCATACTTAAAACACCTAAAAACTCTTAAAAACACCCTAAAAAGCTAAAAAAATATTCAAATATAGGAAAAAAAATCTCATCTCAGAGATCGAAAACAAATCTAGTAACTGAGATAAAAGCGAGAAAATTCACATAAAGAACGCTTTTCGCCAATTTCTAAGGGCATCGACCATCGTAATCACTCAGGTAAAGGAACGTAACTTTTATTTTATTATTTTAAGCCATTTTTTGTAATATTAGTTTTTTTGAAAAAAGTAGAGATCGACGTTCGTTGAGCGATATTGGAGACTAACACCTTCCAGTCCCATAATTTGATCCCCGTATCCACAATCATTTCATAGTTTGATTTTTCTTATTCTTTTAGAATCATGTTTCGATTCCTAGACCATAAAACTAAGTGGCGACTCACAAAAAAATAAAAGCGGATCCGCACCCGCGGATCGAGGACACTTTTAGCGGCGATTTCATTGGGGACAGTTTTGAGGATCAAAATTCAATGACCCAAAAATATTTGAAAATTTTAAAAAATAATGAGATTAGGATAAAATAGTGTTGTTAGGATGAGGTAAAAGTATGATTTAAAAAGAAAACAAATTAGGAGTCGTTTTGTTTTATTTAATTAAATACAATTCAGTTTTTTAATAAAAATTAAAAAACAAAAAAAAAAAAACATTTATATATATATAAAGAAATTTAAAATAACTAAATAAAAAAGAGCTCTCTGTATTTGTCTCTTTTTGGTGCTTCAAATTTTCAAATTCAGATAAAATGATTCGTCTCCTTCGACTTCTCCACCATTAAAGAACCTCTATCAATCGATCTCTCGATCGATCAATGTGATTCGAAAAAAGATTGAGAAACAATGTGGGATTAAAATTTCAATCTTACCTTATTAATTATAGTGATAGTGATTTGCGTTCTGGTTTTTTTTTTCAATGTCTACCTCCTCGTTAACTATCAACACCAAGATGACATGAACCAGGCCTATTTCCTCAAATTCGTAGTTGTTTTAGGTCTCTTCATTGGTGTAATCTTAATCTTGATGCGTCGAGCCGAGGTTGAAATCTTTAGGCCTATTGTCACGCAATCTACAATGGAGCTTGTAGTCTCACTCTACCTATGAAGGATCTATGGCTCGTAGTTTACATCGCAGATGCCATTCTTGTATTCTTCATTATCCCGGTTTCCCTGTTCTACTATGAAGGAGATCAGGAAAAAAGTGGAGAAACGGATAACCAATGCATTGATGTGGGTTGTGACGACCGACATTGTTTGCGAGCTTTTACTTGGAATTTTATATGGTCTAGTGGGAAAGGTGGAGCTTTCTTCACCTACGACTAGCTTCACAAGTACTTGGATTGAATTCTCAAATAATCAACCATGTATTGGCTCATCTTTTCACCAGTTCTCTTACTCAACAAGGGCTTCGTTAGAAAAAACTTGTTGGATCATTCTTTTTTTTCTATATTTGCCGGTGTGGGTATTATTTGCTTGCCTTTGGGACTCATATTTTCATTCATTAGGTGTCCTAAAGCTTTCATCACCCGTTGGCAATATGTCAAGGAGGCAACTGGATTTGGGAAAAAAGCTAGAGAATTGAAGAAAGCAGTTGATGCACTCATCAGGAAGTGAGAGAGATAAAGAGAGAGAGGTGTGGACAGCAACATATATAAAAAAGTAAAAAAAAGTTGTAAGTTGTGTGTTATATGTTGTGGCAGCAACATAATAAAAATAAAAATAAAAATATTTGAGTGTTGGTTGTGCTGGCAGCAACACAAATAAAAAAAATAAAAAGTTGGAAATTTACTTGGCAGATTTATTGTTGCCTTTGAAAAAAAAAAGGCAAGACTAGCCTCACAAGTTTAATAAGATTTCTTTGTTACCCAAAGTCATTGACCTCCTCACGTGGCACCCGAAAAAATGATCCAACCTCACAAGCTTATAGAAGAAGAAATTTTAAGATATTTTTAAAGAAATTTTTTTTCTTCATTTAGAATTTTAATTTTAAAGTTCGATGGTCGTTCATTTTCAAGAACTTGGATCTAAGCTGATTATTTTTTAATATTACTTTGGATACAAACCTATTCCTTGAAATCTAGAAGGCCATGGCATTGGAATATTGATCACATTGGCATAATGACTCTTCGTAAAATTTGAAATCTTACTGTTAGTCAAGGTAACCTAAGTTTTCATTGAGAAGTTTGTTGAATAAAAAATTAAAAAAAAATGGTTTTTCTTATGCCTATGGTTCATCAATGATTGATATTTTTTAAATGTTATCTTGATTGATTGATTATCATTCTCTTTTGTACTATCTTGTGAAATCACCTCAACCTTTTTTCATTAAATAGCGAATAGGGGTATAATTGTTAAATTGGGGATTTTTAGAGAATAAGAAGTTGCCACTTAGTTTAGGTCTACGAATTGTAGACACCCCAATTTGCATGATCCATTAGAAATTTTTAAAAATTTCAAGTTGATTTCGATAAAAAAATCCAAAACCCTTCAATGGGCTCATGTTGTATAAAATTGCCACTTGGCACATTTTCCTCATGCATATATGCACCTATGCATCATCTTTATATTATTTTGCAAGCCCATACCTTGTCCCTAATCCAATTTAATTTCATACCACTTCTATGATCCAATATGAATCCATATCCACTCTCCAATAATCAACTCATTACCCACACCCTAACTCAAGTTCATAAACAAAATCCATGTCCTAATCTAACCAAGTCACCCTAAGGCCTTAACCCAAAGTCCAAAATACAAGTCCAAACCCATTATCCGTAAACTAAGTCTATAGCCATAATTATCCATTATCCATTATCAAGTCCATTCCCTAAGCCCAATACCAAGCCCATTTTAAACCCATTCTCTCACAACCCCTTAAAGGATGACACATGTTGATTTCTCATAAGCCCCCAATACCCAATGCTTTAATCTAATTGAAAGGTCAACTCCTCTTTGTGAAAACTCAAATAATACCCTTCTCAAAAGGTGTAGTCAAACCAAAAAGATACTTTGGTCTTTAATAATAATCCATAAGGTTGAAAAAACTACTAATCATACCCTCAAAAAATGAGAATCTTCAAGTACATACATAAAGTTCTTCTATTAGTCCATTTCAAAAATATACATCCACCCATATTTTATGAGTTATTTACAAATGAATTAAGGTCTACTTTTCACCTACCACTTCATCTTTACATATGTCACTATCCTACTCACCCTCCCAAAAGTATTTTTGTTCTCCCATTAGTTAATTTTAAAAATATACATCCACCCTTGCTTTATGAGTTATTTACAAATGAATTAAGGTCTACTTTTCACCTACCACTTCACCTTTATATATGTTACTCTCCTATTTACCCTTCTAAAAGTGTTTTTTTGTTTTCTTACCTCTATTTACCTAAAAATAAAAAATCAAAGAATGTTTTTTGAGTTTTTTCACAAATGTCATCTTTACTTTCATACAAATGAAAAATCCAAAAGAAATAACTTAAACCTCATATCCATCCTCTTTATTTTTAGGATTAGACTACATTATCCCTAAAAGTTCTCCAAAAATTCTATAAATAATCCCACTTTTTATGAATAATTTATGTTCTCAAGCTCCCATATCTCTACTCCAAACTCTACCCATATTTCTACCCACTTTAACCTTCTCTCAACCTAAGCTTCAATTAAAGAACCTTCACCCACCTCCTAACCTTCAATCAATAAAATCTCTACACATTCTCTCATCTTCTAACCTTCAACCATATTATTCAACTCTCAAGTTCACTTCTCAAAGATCGAGTTCGTTCAAGACTATCAAGGGACAAGGTAGGTTAGGATGTAGCTTACTTTGAAAGTTTGCATTTTTTTTCTATCATTTTACTTTATTTTCTTTCTAGAAAGATGTAATCCATACCCTCTCTTATCTCCGTAGGTTGGACTAAGGTTCAATCGAAAGGGTGGGGGTTGAAGCCTTATTTTCTCTTGTTATATCATGCATCATGTTGTACACAATGCACACATTCATATATATATGGCAATGATGAAGAAATGTGTCACCCTCCTGATGGGGTGAAACACTAAGTTTCTAGCCATGCATACATGCATTAAGGTTGTGGCTTCAAGGAAACTCCATTATGGAGTCTAGCATGCATTTTCATATATTTTCTTAATTTTTTATATAAAAAAATGGCCAAGAAAGGTAAATACTTGGTGACTCCAAACATTATAGCAATGAGGTTTCACGATGAACTTCTCATGTCTACAACTTGGTGACTCCATTGAGGAGTTAGTGGATCCAAATCGAACCTACTTGGCCTTTTTTTTATCTCTAAAAAAAGTAATCAACTTTCTTTCTTAGTTTATTTTTGTTTCTAACATATTTGTAGAATGATGAATTTCATGGTCTTTATGATTTTTTCTTTATGGGAGTACATATAATATTTATTTCTTTTGTTTTGATTCAAAGTTGTAAGGGTTGATACACATTTGTAAATTCACTTGTGCACATTCACTTCACAGCTCATTGCACGAACCACTTTATCATATTTTAGAATCTAACCCCAGATGCCGGTACTCTCAAACCCCGTAGATTATTCATTTAGGAAGGCGAGGAGGAGAACATCCACCTCAATCACCTACTTATGAAGTATACATTTCAATATGCATAGAGGTCTAAAGATTAAGTAACCTCAAACTACCTATGGTCGCATACATCAATACGACTAGAGGCATAGGACACAAATGTTTCAAGATGTATCAACCCTTGGGTGTCTTATATGTTTTTTTATTTGCCCTTGAAGGCAAAGTTGTAATGTCCAAAGAGGCTTTCTTTTCTTTTTATTTTTGTACATGTTCCCCTTGGTAAATTGGTAAATCTAATTTTTCTTTATGTTTTGCACCATCTTAAAATATATGTTATTGTCCATATTTAAAGCACATATTATATAAAAAAATCATGGTCCGTGCATTAAATAAGAACTTAAAAAAGGAATTTTTTTTTGCTCATTTAGTCTCTTACATCAGTCTTGACAACTTTTTTCTTGTATTTTCTTTTTGTTTTGAATTTTAAGGCCTAAAATGATTAAATGAACCACTTTATCATTAAGTTTAGGACCCACCACTCGCTATCTTTTGTTTGATGCAAATGGAGTTTGCCTACTCTCTACTGATCAAAATTGATCCCAACCTAACATGGCTCACTATTAACCTCGATCACAATCAAACTCACCATCATTCATCATCGAGGATCAACTCAAATCGGATCCATGACCCATATCTAACTCAAAATGAGTCCACGATCTGAATTCAACTCAAAATGGGTCCACGACCCATATCAATGTCAAATTAGGTCCACTACCCATATCCAATCCAAATTGGGTCCACGACCCATATCTAATCCAAACCGGGTCCACGACCCGTATTTATTTCGAATTGTGTCCATGACCCATATTCAATCCAAACTAGGTCCACGACTCATATCCATTTTGAACTGGATCCACAACTCATATTCAATCCAAACCAGGTCTACGACCCGTATCCATTTTGAATTGGGTCCACGACCCATATCCAATCCAAACCGGGTTTACAACTCGTATGCATTTCAAATTGGGTTCACGACCCGTATCCAATCTGAATTGGGTCTACGACCCATATCTATTTTAAACTGGGTCCATAACTCATATCCAATCCAAATCAGGTCAACGATCTAATCCAACCTAAATCGGGTCCATGATCCCTATTCAACCAAATCAGGTTCACGATTTACATTTCACCCAAATCGGGCCCATCCTCAAATTTCAACTCGAACCATGATCCATATGTAATCCATCAAGATCAATAGTCGATTGATTAATCCAAGTAAATCAAATCATTTTCCAACAAATTAGATTTGAAAAAAAATTAATTAAAAAAAAAAAAAAAGAATTTTAAAGCACCAATTGCAATTTTTGATCAAAGTCAATCTGGTCCTGTTGATACGAAGGGAATAGACTACGTCTATTCAAAAAAATGAGTTGACTTAAAAATGCCCTTGCTAAGGCATTGTACTCCCCCTCTTCCTTGGAGATCTAACTAGCCGGTCTTGATTTCAAATAACTGAATTAGGGGCTAACAAAAAGATTTTTCTAACTCAATTCATTTGTAGTAATCTGTTTTTACAAAATATTTTGATACCCAGCTCCACGCAGACAAACTTCCGACTTCATGTTGATAAATCTAACACTTCATGCTAATAAATCTATAGTTCCGTGCTAATCAATTCCTAGCTCTATGCTGACAAACCTCCAGCTCAGTGCTAACAAATCTCTGGTTCCGTGTCGATAAACCTCCAATTATGTGCTAACAAACCTTTGATTCCATGCTGATAAACCTCCAGCTCCGTGTTGACAAACCTTCAGTTCCATGCTGACAAATACCTAACTCCGTGCTAACAAACCTTCAGCTCCGTGCCGATAAATACCCAGTTCCATGCTGACAAACCTCAACTTTGTGCTGACAAACCTCAGCTCTGTGCTGACAAATCTCCAGCTCTGAGTAGATGAACCTTCAACTTTGTGTTGACAAAGCTTCAGTTCCATGCTGTCAAATACCCAGCTTCATGCTAACAAATCGTCAGCTTCGAGCTGACAAATACCCAGTTCTGTGTTGACAAATACCCAATTCCGTATTGACAAACCTCCGACTTCGTGCTGATGAACCTCTAGCTCTGTACTGACAAAAATCCAATTACAAATTCAATATCAAATCCAATCTAGTTTCTTAATTCAACATTACCAATTAATCTAATTTGATCTAATAAATCATCAAGTATCCTCATTTTGTAAATAATATAGTAACACTCAACCTTTTATCTATAAGTAGTCAAATGACCCAGAAAGAAGAACTTGCCACCTGACAATTCTCCGTATTTTTTATACTCACGACCAACCATGAGCACTTTAGAGAAACCTCAATAGTTTGTGACATAAATAATAGCAAAGCTCACCTTGAAACTAGATATAGTGGTAAAGGCATTGGAAAAAACATGATAAGATTCTGAATCTATTAATGGCAAATTCGAGCATCATTCAGGTTATTCAACATCAAGCCTCAGACTCAAATCAACCCTTGCCGGAACAACCAAAACAACAATCGCCACCAGCATATAATACCCTACCACCCATGGCTCCCACCAATCAAGGATCACCAATTCACATTCATTGCAACCCACAACAACTAGATGTCATTCAAGAGGAAGAATAAGATTTTAAAACAGTCGAGGTGAGAAGCACTACAGAAAAAAAAACTAGCCAACAAGCTAAAAATAGTCGAGAAAGAAATCAAAAGAATGAAAGGGAAAGATTCCACTTATGAAATGAAGTTCATAGATCTTCGCCTACACCAGAATACACTACTATCGCCAGAGTTCAAGTGTCCGAATTTTGAAAATTATAACAACATCGGATGCCCTCTGTCCCACCTGAAACTCTACTATGGATCCATGTATTAGTTTGGGGACAACGACAAGTTGTTGATCTAACTCTTTCAAAGATGTTTAATGGGGGTAGTCCTCTCATGCTTTTCTCAATTGGACCATTCTCGAATTAAGAGTTGGCAGGATATGGCGTAGGATATGGCTACAATCTTTTCGGAGGAGTACAGATTCAATACCGACATGGAATTAGACATGAATGACATGGAAAAAATCATTCAGAAGCCAAAGGAAAGTGTGAAGGAGTATGCCCAAAGGTGGTGGGAATCGGCCTCTAAAGTAAAGCCACCAATGACGGAACAGGAGATTAACACCATATTCATCTCAACTTTGGGCCACTCGTTCTACATGCGTCTGGTGGGTCATACAATTGCAAACTTCTCATTATTGGTCAAAACGGTGGATCTAGTTGAGGAGGCATCCGATTGGGTCTGATCTACTACCTATCCAGTCTAGGGGCACCAACAAGGAGGACCACCCAATAAAAACAGGTAGTCTTGAACAAGAAAAATGATGAAGCACAAGTTAACAATGTACAACTTGTTCGACTTTTGTTCATCTCAGCACCAAACCAGAGGCTACCAACACCTCAGGTCTCCTTCAAGGTTAACCCACCTCAAGTTGCACCTATTCTACAAGAATTTCAGTTTGGTCAAAATCCCATGTTTGGTCAAAACCCGGAATTATCAAACCCAGCAGCGCAAACCCAACAGAGTCCCTTGTTTCTTCACCCACCTGTCTATGACTCTATCAGAACTATTCCCAACACTACTCGTGGATGAATATCTCACCAAAATATAGCTAAACCCAGAGGTGATAAAGGGACCAGGGTACCAATCAATTTTGTGAGTTTCATATGGATGCATCGGGGTATGCCACCAACTAATGCTGGCAACTTAAAAATCAAGATCAAAATCTAATAAAAAAGAAAATATTCATCCTGGATGGTCCAACAGCCCAAGCGCTTCAACAGAATATCAATCAGAACTCATTAATAAAACACAACGGGAGAGGTAATGGGGCCACAGTAAATGCTATAAAAAGGGATGAACCAAGCTTTCACCTTTCAATTCTGATAACACCTGTAATACCCCAGATTTCAACTCATATCTCGAGAAAATTAAATGGTGAGATTTGAAGGAAAATATCGAATGAGAGACTTAGAGTAAAATACTCAAATATTGCTATGATTAATTTCGAGGAAAACCGACTTTGCCATTAGATTCAAAAGGATCGAAATATATACATTAGCCTGTAAGCAAGTTCGAATTCAAGTTCGGAGGAAAAAGTTATAAAAACCTCTAATTTCGCGTTAAGTGGGACCCAAACAGTGAAATTTTGTTAACGCGAGAATCAGAAAAATTCGATAAGACCGTTAGATCCGCAACGAAAAATTATTTGAAATAGAATACTCATTTGTCATTTTTCGAGTTCGAATGGTCAAGATTTCGTCGAAAATAAAAATAAGTAGAAAATATCAAAATACTCTTAGCCTTCTTATAAAAGAAAGCTTCCTTTCTTTTATTTCATTTCACTTCTTTACTCATCTCTAAAGAACTCAACTCAGCCATTTTCTAAACCTAGGGTTTGAACCCATTCCTATCAAGATTTATCCTAATCAAGTCCGAGTTGAACTTCAACGAGGAAGGCAAAGTCGTCGGCGTTGTCAAGCTCCACGTGCTCACCCCATCCAACCTCTATTTCCTTTTCTTTCTCTTGGTCTCCCACAAAAATCAACAAGTGGGTTTATAATCACTTGAAACCTCATCCAAATCGTAGGAGAGTCGTTGTTGGTCATTAAAAAGGAGAAGAACACCTTCAAAGAGGGTTTCACGATCAACCACACTGTTGGCACCCGAGTTCAACCACTTTCGAAACTTCGAGCCGCCAAACATTGATCCTTAGTGTTGATTCATCACCATTAACAACCACAAACCAAGTAAGGGACTTTCAATTCTTGTTAATAACTTTAGATTTTGAAATGTGCATTTAGGTTGTTTTAACAAAACTTATTGTTTGTTTTAAATCGTAGGAATATTTGTTTGAATTGAAACTCATGCTAGAAATGAAGATTTGATGTATTTTATCTATGTTTGAAGTATTGAATTCGTGGGTGGGTTGAAGGGTTTGAAGAACGAAACAAAGATCCAAAGAATGGATAGAAAAATCCAAAATTCGCTAGAAAGTTCAGTGCTGTCGGCAGGACCATCGGTCCCACCGACACCCACCGATGACCATTCTGTTGGTTCCACCGACAGAATGAAGCTTCTGCCTCCGATAAGTATCTTCTGTCAATAGGAACTGTCGGTTCCACCGACAGAACAAACTTCTTCCGCTGACAATATCTTTCTGAGTCAGAAACAGACTCTGACTCTTGGGTTGCCCTCCTCATTGCCTCTTTAATTTTTTACTTTCCATTTACTTTAAGTTTTTTTTATTTATAAATACAATCGAATAAATATCAAATGGATTTTCTACTTATTTTACATGCTCGATGAAACACACCCTGAAACAAAAAATTACTCTTTTGACAATTAAATGATGAAATTTATTTTCAAAATCACATTTTAACGAAATCCATATTTACTTCCTTTAAAACAAATTTCCACCAATCATACGGTACGAAGTTTCAATATTCAACCTGACTCCCAAAACAAGGGGTAAATCCGTCACAAAATATGTATAAAATAGATGCAAGTCTCTCTTCTTTCAATGCCCTTCACAGTTCACACCCACCACCAAAGTACAATGCTTTAGTGTTCTCAGCAGAGGAATACAGTAAGATATCAATGGGCATCATCTTCCTCATCTCAATCATTTTCTTCTCCGTTACTTCTTCCGTTAACTCCTGCCCCCCGTCAGATCGGGTAGCACTCCTTGCTTTCAAATCTTCTCTCAAAGAACCCTACTTGGGCATCTTCAACTCATGGACGGGCAACGACTGCTGCCTTAACTGGTACGGCGTCAACTGCGATCCTTCAACTCAATGTGTCGTCGATATCAACCTACGAGGCGAGTCAGAAGATCCGATTTTCGAAAAATCTCACCGAACCGGTTACATGACTGGCACGATCTCTCTAGAGATCTGTAAACTCGATCGCCTCGCAAACCTAATAATCGCCGATTGGAAAGGAATCTCTGGAGAGATTCCCTCCTGCATTACTTCTCTTTCTTACTTACGGATTCTCGATCTCATTGGAAACAGAATCTCCGGCCAATTGCCTAAAGATATCGGAAAACTTCAACATCTCGCTTTCTTGAACGTCGCCGATAACCTAATTTCCGGTCAGATTCCACCATCGATCGTTAACATGGTTGAATTAATGCATCTTGATATCAGGAACAACAGAATCTCTGGTCCGATTCCTAATGATTTCGGTAAGTTGAAAATGCTGAGCAGAGCTCTACTGAGTCGGAATCAGTTGTCTGGACCAATTCCAAACTCGTTATCCGAAATTTACCGACTCGCTGATCTGGATCTTTCGGTTAACCAAATTTTGGGTCAGATTTCGTCTTCAATCGGGAAAATGCCGGTATTATCTACGCTGAATCTTGATATCAACCAGATCACGGATCAGATTCTGACGAGTTTGCTGAGTGGATCGGGTTTGAGCATTGTGAATCTGAGTCGAAACGCGATTGAAGGATTCATACCAGACGTTTTCGGATCGAAATCGTATTTTACAGCGTTGGATTTAAGTTACAATAAGTTAAGAGGACCGATACAGAAATCGGTAGCGAGTGCGTCATATTTCGATCACCTGGATTTGAGTAACAATCATCTGTGCGGTAAGATCCCCGCAGGATCTCCGTTTGATCATCTTGAAGCTTCGTCTTTCGGAACAATGGGAATGGTTTCAAGATCCGAATCTCAAAGGATCAAAATCCAAATTTTGGTTTCAAGAACAAAATGTAGATTTTGACGTTTTCGACAAATTTTCAAAATGTAATAACTTTCGCATTACTTTGAATTAGATTACAAAAACTATATGGTGTCGAATCTCGTGATCGAGGCTTTTATTTTCAAAAACCCATTTTCAATTTCGAGAACTTAAAAAATTTGAGTTTTTGATACTTAGCCAAATTTTCACAAGTTTTCCTTCGTTTTGAATAAACCTTGATGTTTTTTGATAGAAAGACCAAAAATGGCTTTGAAAGATTGAAAATGAATGGTTTGATTTGAAAAGACGAAAAGTGAGAATGTCGAGAGAATGAAAAAGGGGATGAACAGTAAAATGCCAGAATCACACCCGAGAGGTGATGTCTGCATTTTACATTGTATGTTGTGTGTAGGTTGGTGAAAGGATATCGAGGTTATTAATGAAAGGATTGCATGTTTATTTACGATTATGTTAGCGCGTGTGTTGAGTACTGTTATTTATTTTTAGGTCGGGTGGCCACAGTTTCCTGGTAGGAACTGGATATCCATTCTCAACCCTGTTCTATTAATTTCTCTTTTGTTTTAAATGAAAATCATATATATATATATATACGTATCTATTTTGTGAGTTATTAAAATTTTTGTGAATGCCTGAAGGGATAGTGCATCACATCATCCGGAAGGGTGCACTATCCTGGGATGTACGGTAGGGACCACCAAGCTCATACGTGGTATGAGACTCGTATGAGAGTGGAGTCACAACTGGAATCCGGGTCCATTCCTTTCTTATTTTTACCAGTGAACGTGTGTTCTAAAGGTGGTCGTATACTAGTGGAGTGTTATTTTGGGAATCACATGCACTCCTAATAGGCATAGACGAAGATGATTAGTTAGTGATCACTAACAATCTAGTAGTAGTCAAACGTTCTGACACATCGAAAATAGACCCATTGCGTAAGGTCACGTCAAACGGCCAGCCTGAGTGAAATCGCTTCGACCTTTCTTAACTAAATCATGGATAGGGGTCCGATTTATTAAATGGGGGATTTTGAAATGTGGGAGTCGCCACCTAGTTTAGGTCTAGGAACCAAAATTAACTCCAAATGGATATGGGTTGATCCACGGATCAGAGAGATGAGTAAGGGGTCAGATAACGGGTTTCGGAAGGTGTTAGGCACCGAACCCGTCCGATCAAGATGATCGGTCTCTACTACGATCCAAAATCATCCTATGATCAACACACAAAAACTACGGTCAAGGTTGCAGTCCAATCATCATCATCAATTTATGTTGGGTTTGCTAAACAAATCTTATGGCTAAAATTATCCCAATTATTACATGATCATTTTTTAAATTCCACAAAATATAGAAGGGTTTGAAAAAGCCTTGATTAGCTTCATGATCTAAAATCAATTAAGAAATTCCACCTGCAAGTACTTTCCAAACTGTCCAAAATAGAAACTATTAAATTGAAACTCCTGAAGTTTCCAAATCAGGAATCTGAAATTTTCCAAATTAGAAATTTAAAAATATTCGCTGAACTCCCAAATTAGAAATTTCAAAAGATACATTTTCCAAAAATAAAAAGTTCCAAAAATGTAAGTTTCTAAATTTGAACCTTCTAAATATAAGAATGCAAAATCTTTTAAATTGAAAAATTATTAAGATATGAAATTTCTAAATTAGAAATCTATGAACGTACAATCTCCCAGAATAGAAAAAATTATGCAATCTCATGTTAGAAAGTTTCCAAATATGAGTCTTCCAATGATTCACCAATAATTTTCTAAAAGAATAATTATATGAAAATGAAGTCCCAAATTAAAAGATTATGGATTTGTCAGGAATCAATAAATTGGAAATTGACAACTATTATTGCATAAAATTTCCAAGTTAGAAAGAAAAATCCACAAGAAAATTTTCATATTCATGAATCCCTAAACTAACCAAGTCGAGCATGCATACATGATTTTCGATTTTATCGAAATAGCGATCATTCAACGACATGCATGTTTATCAAGTTAAGGGGTATATTAATTCATGGACTAATTCTAAACTCATCACCAACTTATTTCAAAAGTATATTTTTCATCCCCATTGCAAGAGAATTGAATATCATCATGAGTCATACGAATCAAATTCGGGCACAATGATCATAGCATTTTAACAATAACAAGCTCCTGCTACTAACATGCAAAAATAAAATAGAAAAAGTAATAAAAAAAATATAACAATATCCTCCTAATCCTATCAATATGCAAAAACAAATAAAACCTAGAAAAATGCCTAAGAAAATTATCCTATCCTATCAATATGCAAAAAGAATAAAATAGAAAATGACACACACGTAAAACAAAAAAAACATATAAAAGAAATGCAAAAAAATATATTCTACCAACCTTATCAATATGCAAAAAGCAAATAGAAACATAAAAAATAAAAAAATAAAAACATTCTCCTAACCCTATTGAAACGCAAACAAATAAGAATATAAAAAAAAAAAAAACCTAAAAATATTTTTCTAATCCTATCAACATGTAATAAATTATGCCATAAAAAAAAGAATGAAAATAGAAATCAACCAAAATAAACTTACGTAATAGAGAAAGATGATGAGTTGATTCCTTCAGGGAGGACCCAAAGGCTGTGAATACCCGGTACTAGGATATCGATTGAAGAAGAAGACTGAAAGTGGCAATTGGGCAGAGAGGTAGATTGATGATGAAGTGTTTCATGGGCGCTGGAGATGGGTTTGAGGGCAAGGATGATAATTCAAATCCGTCCAAGAAGACTTTGTAGAAGATAACGTGGAGAGAGAGAAGGGGGTAGAGAGCTGTTGCTATTGGGGTAAATTGGAGAAGAAGACAAACAATGTGCTAGAGAGGAGAACAAAGAGGCTATATCAGATGTTAACGGCTACTAGGATAGAATAGAAAATGGGAGACAAGAGGACTGCTACTAGAAGGTTTAAAGAGAGGAGAGGGACAACTGTGGGGACGTTAAAAGGAGACTAAAACCATTAGGTGAACATATTAATGGGAGGCTAAATCGTGAGTTTTTGTGCTGGTTTCAATGGTGGAGAAAAAATAGAGGTATGTGGGTGGTTTTAATGGCAGAAAAACGAAGAAGAGAGGAGGTATTTGAGGCTGTTGCTAGGGAAGTAGGTATGCACAGGTAGGTTGTCTTCCTTTTATTATTCTTCTTCTTCTCTTATTCTTCTGTTTGATCTCTTATCGTTCTTCACTTATTCTACTATGTGGGTTATCCCAAAAATCAAGAAGGGAGATGAGGACAGAGAGAAGTGAGTACAATAAGAGGGAGTTGCAATGCAGAGAGTGGAAGAAGAGAGGAGTGAAAAGACGTGGAGTAGGAAGAGACAATGAGAGAAGAGGTGCAGCAATGGCTATGGAGAGAGTTGTAGGCAGCAATGGAGGATGTGAAGAAGAAGTGGACGTGCAGCACAGAGAGAGGCTGTGAGAAGAAAACGTGGAGTGGAGAATAGCCAAAACCTCCTCCCTAGATGGAGAGGGCGTTCTCTCTTAAATAAAAACTAAGTTTCTATTTCGTTTTACTCTTTCCAAAATTTTGTTTCTTTTTTTCTTCTTTTTTTTACACATCTTTTTTTCTTGATTTTTTATTCCCTTTTGGAGAATGATGGTGGGGATTCCCCGCTAGTCGTACCACATTAGTAGTCTCTTGTTGTTAAGTTTTGGTTAGTCGATCGATTGATTTTTTTTTTGAGTTTTATTATTTTGAATTTTTGGGTTTAGTTAAAAATTTTAATTTGATTTTTAGTTGGTCATTTGATTTAGGTTTTATTTGGTTGATAGATTGAATTTGACTTCGAATTTTAAATTTGTTGATTAGGTTTCGGTAGAATTTCAGTTTTATGTTAATAGTTGATTAATTTAAATTTTTTATTTTGGTTGATCAATTTTAAATTTTTTGATTGGATTTAATTTGTCGATTGCATTTTAATTTTAATTTGATCGGTTGTTTGATTTTAATTTTAATTGTTTGATTGTTTAATTTTAATTGTTGCTTGATTCTAATTTTAATTATTTAATTGTTTGAATTGAATTGTTTAATTTTGAATTTGAATTTTATTTTTAGTTAGATTAGATTTTTAATTGGATTTCGATTTTTATTATATTTTCCTAAGGATCGGGGTTTCTAAGTTGAATTTGAAGGTTGAGGGGCATTTCAGTCATTTTTATGATTTTTCTAAATTTCTCTGTTTTCATCGATTTGGGTCCCGTTAGACTCGAAATCATGTTCTGAGTGCAATGGAGGTACTTTCTAGATTTTTCGAAGGTCTGAAATTTATAAAGGGTATTTTCGTCATTTTGTCGATTTTTATAAATTTTTACGAATTTTAACGTGAGGTTTCTTTCAGTCCTAACGTGATTATTTCTATGTTTCAAAGTTGCATTTTCCTAGCGTAGCAAGGTCTCTAAGTTATCGAACTGTGTATTGAATCTAAGCTTACATGCTTGCTAAATCATGTATAAGGTGTAGCGATCCTAAGCGTGCGTAAATTTCTATGTCGAGTCGTAACAAGTAGGGAGATGAAAAGATTGAAAATGGGAGGAAATAGGGATAGTACTCACGAGCCTTCGAGTTCTTTACGATCATCATTAGGAATTAACGGTAACTAGGTGACGAATTGTCGAATTAGGCATATGCAAAAATGGGGTGTCTACACTAAGCTAGATAAATGGTCCCGCAAGCATGGTAAACAGCGACCAACCACAAAATTAGGAACTACAATTTTATTGAGGAATATCATGTCCCGATTGGGAGCGATCTAGTCGTGAATCCCGACGCTTAGATTCCATAACTCCACCACTTGTACTATGTATTTGTTGTTATGTTTCGAATTACAAACTGAAAAGCATGTCTATTATTTCAATGTTGTCAACTGTATTTGCATAAAATGGAAAATGTATAATGAGTATGGATGATTGATGTTATGTGGGATTTTAAATTGTTTAGTTGCTCATCCCTAGCTATATGTACCAGTTGATCGTATTTTATTTTGTAAAACCTTGCATGTATTAAAATGTTTAGTATGCTTTATTCGATCATGTTTAGGGAGGATTATTAGTAGGAATTGGTTGTGGACTTACTAGGTAACTCTCGTTACTCACCCTTTCCTTCCTATTTTTTTTAGTTTCAACATTTGTAGTTACCGAAGCAGGCGTAGAGTTAGTAATTGAGGAGTATCTGATCGGTCAGATCGACGATCAGAGTTTACTGCCTGGTAAGCACTAGGGCTACATCCCTTAGTGTTGCTAGTTTCATCCAAGATGTATGTAGTTTTTGGATTGAGAGTTTAGGACTATGTTAGAGTGAGAGTATTTTGGTAAGCCTGTATATTGTTAAATATTTCACACTCTTATCTACTTACATGTTAGATGTAATTAGTCTTCTGCTGTTAATTTCCTATGTTTGCATCTGTATATACAGGTTTTGTTATATTAGATTATAAGGTGTTGTGCTCTGTTGAACGCTAACATATACAGAGGAGGTCATGCCGAAATTTCGAGGTGCCACCTAGTACCTTGAAATTTGGCATTGGGATTTGTGTTAGCGTTTGACGGGGCGCCACAGAATGGTATTAGAGCATAGCATTAGATCCGTATGGGATACAGGTCGACTATGTTTTAGAAAATAGGTTGATACCACAACGTTAGAGGTAAGCCTAGAGTGTTACTAGAAACCCGATATCCGAGTTCATTAGTAGTTCCATATTGGAATTACGAGCTCCTCTGTGTTTAGAAATCCATAGAGCCTAGTAAGCCTAAAATAAGATTCTAGGTTCATTCTACAGTAATGAAAATGGTGTTTTCGTAAAAACGATGTTGATATGGACTTAAGAAGTGCCTTGCTTATGATAAATAGTAGATTACTGAACTCGCAGGTTAGGAGAGATGCAAGGAAACATGATTACAACTTGACCCATGACAAGGAGTCAAACTAGTGGGGAAGACCTACCTGGATTGAGTAAACTCACCAAGATAGAACGGTTGATAGAAGTAGTCTCGGAGTTATCCTAAAATCAGGCCTGTAAGGAAAGGAGACAATCAGAGATGTTTGAGGCTCAAATGAGCATGGTGAGGCAACCGACAAAAAGATTAGAGAGGATAGAAGAAAAGTTCGACCGCCACCTTAGGGATAAATCCCAACACAAGGAGGACTAAAAGAGGGAGTAGGGATAGTACCATCGTCACCTCAAGAACTAGTAGAGGAAAGGCAGTTAGGACCCAATAAAAGGCAAACAATTACAAAACTAACAGAGTCGCGGGGAAAACAACCATATATAAGAAGTGAGACTATGGAAATACCTGTTCAAGTAATGAAGGAGTTTTGTAGGAAACAACAACATATAATACTAAATCGATCGAAAGAAAAAGTAGTAGTGTGTTATGAATGTGGTAAGTTGGGACACACTGGGGTGCAATGTTATGGTTGACGTCGACCAATTAAAGACCCGTGGCTCAGAAAGAATTTAGATGGGAAAATTCAAGGGGACAACAACACCACAGGATTTTAACATGGTTGAAGACATGCTTATACCATCGTAAACGGACCGAACAAGCTGTCGAAAGAGAGAGGGGATGGAATTACAGGTGTCCCAGGGACAGACCAATCCACCCCAGACCTCTCATCTTTCCAGACCAGACCTGGCTAAGAGGCCGATGCATTCGAGGCCGATTGCCCCTAGATTAGTTTGCACATAGTATATAGCTACTCAACCATAGAGTTGTGGGGTTCCCTTATCACCAAGTCATAGAACTGTTAGAATTCCAGTGAGGCCAGTAGAGCCAAGAGTCCCAATGAGACAGACCCAGAGATTTCATACTCCAGTTTGCCAACTGCTTACTCTATAGAAATCTACGAAAACAAAATCATTAACATGTTATGGGTGTGGTCAAGTGGGACATATTAGAAGAGAGTGCCATCTATCACAGTCGCAGGCAAGGATTGTGACCCAAGAGGAACCAACTGCCTCCGATAATGTTTTAGAAGGTACGGTTTTTAATTATGATGTTAGAAATTGTAGTTTTACTCAATATTGATTCATTTAGACCATATATTGTTGCTAAGATTTTGCATACTTATTGGAGCAAGTAATTTATCGAGACGGATCGATAAAACTAGTTACACCACTATCAGAAAAGTTGTTAAGAATTATGGGGCAAAGAATGTTGACGAGATAGGCACAGTTAGGTAAGGCAGGAAGGAGTATTATTAGTAGAAATGTGTGTTGTGGTATAAATGTGTTCATAACATGATAATAATATAATGTTAAATATGTGGGAATTAAGCCCAATCCACTACCTCTTATCCTTTATTTAAGGCCAGAACCTCAAGTCATGACCATCGTATCCCCTAAACCTTTCTCGTACAGCTCAATTCAAACCTTCTCATGAAGTTATAAGAAAATGATTGTCACATCAACGAGGGTAGAAAAATTGAAAAAGGCTCTGGTCACAAATATTGATCATATGACCAAATTAGAAAGATGTTACAAAGTGTCGGAGAAATAACAGAAGAGGCAAACTGAATAAGAAGAAAGAAGAAATGAAAAAGAAAAGAAAAGCTTGTGGAAGGAGAACGGAGACCTAAAAAAAAATCAGAAAAGAAGAAGGGTCGAATGACTGACAAAGAAGCAACTGACCTCAAACTCATTCGAAAGAGTGAGTATAATATAGTGGAACAGTTGAACAAAATGTTAACTCAGATCTGTATCTTCAACATTCTACTAAACTCAGAACAACACCGGGAAACGCTACTTAAAGTTCTTAGTAGTGCACATGTACCTGAAATCGCCTCACCGAAAGAGTTGGAGAAGATGGTGGGACAGATCATAACCCTCAATCTGATCATTTTCATAGAAGATGAATTTATCAATGAATGGCGTGGTCACATTGAGCCATTGCACATTCTAGTAATGTGTAAAAACATGACGATAGCAAGGGTGATGATCAACAATGGCTCGGCTCTAAATATTTGTCCTCTACAAACTTTACACAAGCTAAATGGAGATCTATCTCACATCAAGACAACTAGGAAGACCGTCAGAGCTTTTGATAGTAGAGAAATTAAGTCGCTAGGGGAACTAAATCTCCTTGTCACCATCAGATCATGCATATTTGAAGTGACGTTTGAGATGTTGGACATACCCTCGGTATTCAATCTTCTTTTGGGAAGACCTTGGATCCATATTGTAGGGGCAGTCCCTTCTTTCTTGCATCAACGAGTCAAATTCATCAAGAAACATAGGGTAACCTCGGTTCTCGTAGAAAATCTCATACCAATTGATTGATCGCTGGATGTGACTTATGTCGATATAGAGATGACCGGGGATAAAAAAGGGTATCACGCCTTTCAATTCACATCTGTCAATCATATCCCAAAAGGAAAAAAAAGACAAAGGTAGAGTTGTCGAAAGCAAATCTAATGATAGGGCGAGTGATGAAGAAGGTAGGGTATCATCCGTAGCAAGGACTGTAACCTAAAGGAAAAGGTATAGCCACTTTGATCAACACGTGGAAACACACTCCCTACTTTAGTCTTGGTTTCAAGCCTACAAAGAAGAACATCTCTGATATGAATGATAAAATGAGGGAGCTTCGACTTCCACGAAGGCAAAATTGAGAGCCCAATGTATGGAACTTGGGAAAAGTACCGTATAACAACATCAATTTCCCACGATCACAAAAAAGACCAGACGATATGTCAAAACCACCATCAGCAAATCGTATGAGAAAACCAAGTGTTGTAAGTATTAAGCCTTTTCAAGCACAAGAAGACTCATTTGTTGAGTCCCCGCATTCCTTTATGGATAGCATGGATATCTTGATCGGAGGGGATTTTGAAGAGAGCCAAAAAAGATAAAGAAAGCCCGCTAAGGTGGAAGTCGCAATATGCGAAGAAAGAGAATCATTATTCCCTATTGTAATTCTACCCACTCTTCATGTGTTTGTACCCAGACCTGACGACAATCAGCCGAAAGTGATGGTCTTATCTGAACCATCAAGGGAGCCACTCTCCCTACCTATCTACCCTGTAGAAGAAGGGACAGTCTTCAAGAATTAAGAAGAATACCCAATCACTTATGAGATCGCCATGGGGTCTGAAATCCCTACGACCTCCAAAAAAATGCCATTAGTAGAATCTTATTTGCCCGAGGACCATATTGAGTTGTTGTCCTCAGAGCAAAATTATTTTAGGGGCTCACCTTCGTTGCTACTAAATTTGCATTATTTTTCTTTATCTTGCTTCAAGAATTTAGATGATTCACAAAATCCAAAAAAATAAAAAATCTTTCAAAATTCAAAATAATCAAAAATCTTTTAAAGTCCAAAAATATCAAAAACTCTATAAAACCCAAAAAAATCAAATATTTTCAAAGATTTAAAAAAATTTAGAAATCTTCAAAATTTCAAAAATTTTCAAAGAATTTCCTTAATTGAATAAGCCTTGTGACAGAACAGGGTATGAAAGAGATGAATATAACTTTGATCTCGGCTCGACTTCAACCTCATGGGGATTGAAGAAGAGTTAAAGGAAGAGGTTGAATATCCTTCAAAATAAATTAAAGAACTCATGGAACGTCATAAGAAGGGTGTTCAACCAAATATAAAAGATACAAACTCAGTGAACCTAAGCACTGAAGATGACCTACAAATCGTTAAGATCGGAGCCTTATTAACGACTGAACATAATGAAGAGATGAAAAAGTTCTTAAAGTAGTACTAGCATGTCTTCACATGATCCTATCAAAACATGTTACCTATCACACCAACAAATAAGCCAATCAAGCAAAAATTATGAAGGTTGTAGCTAGAATGGACACTAAAGGTCAAAAACAAAGTATTGAAGCAATTCCAAGTAAGATTTCTCACGGTATCCACCTATCCCAAGTAGCTCGCTAACGTCGTTCCTGTACCAAAGAATGATGGAAAAGTACGCATATGAGTAGACTAAAGAACTCTAAACAAGGCCAGCCCTAAAGACGACTTTCCATTACCACATATCGACACTCTAGTCGATAATACCGCAGGGCATGAAATGTTTTCATTCATGGATGGTTTCTCGGGTTAAAATCATATAAAAATGGTAGAAGAGGACTAAGAGAAAATTGGGTTCATCATATATTGGGACACATTTCACTATAAGGTCATACTATTCGATTTCAAGAATGTTGGGGCAACTTACCAACGAGCCATGATCGCTTTATTCGATGACATGATCCACTAGGAGATAAAGTATACGTGGACAACATGATAGTTAAATCAAATCTTGATGAAAACCATCTTGTAAATCTGAAGAAATTGTTTGATCAATTAAGGAAGTACAATCTAAGGTTTAATCCAGTAAAGTGTATATTTGGGACAACATCAAGGAAGCTGTTGGAATTCATTGTCAGTAGAAGAGGCATCGAAATCGATCCAACTAAGATGAAGTATATTATAAGTCTGGAGCCACCCAAATCAAATAAAGAGATCAGGGGATTCCTATGGAGAATTCAATATATTAGTCGATTCATCGCATAATTTACATCGATATGTGAGTTAGTATTCAAATTACTAAAGAAAAACAAACTGAAAGAATGGAATGAAAACTGTCAGGAAGCCTTCGACAAGATCAAGAAATATTTGCTTAATCTACCAGTCTTGATTCCTCCTACACCGGGTCGACCTCTATTGATGTATCTCTCTGTACAAGAATATTCAATGGGTTGTATACTAGGGCAACATGATGAAATCGATCGAAAAGAATGAGCCATCTACTACTTTAGCAAGAAGTTCACGAGTTATGAGATGAACCATTCGACTCTCGAAAAGACATATTGCGCCCTTGTCTGGGCATCACAATGGCTATGCAATTACCTGTTTAGTTATTCAACTATGCTCATTGCTCGGATGGATCCTTTGAAGTATTTCTTTGAGAAGCCACCCCTAACAAGACGTACTATAAAATGGTAACTACTATTATCTAAGTTCGACATCACCTATGTCACTCAAAAAGCCATTAAAAGACAAGCCATTGTTGACCACTTAACGGAGCACCCTTTATGCGACTATGAGCTGCTAAAGACAAATTTTCCTAATGAAGCCATTTTGTTTGCTAAAGCCGAAAGCGACGATAAATAATCTAACTGAAAAATGTACTTCAATGGAGCGATAAATCAAAAGGAAAATGGAATTGGCGTAGTCCTGGTCAAGTCTGATGGAACTCATATTCCCATTGCAGGCAGACTGAGATTCTAGTGTTCTATTAATGAAATCGAGTATGAAGCATGCATTGCGGTGTTGAAAGCAGCGATTGACCTTGAAGTAAATGAAATAGATGTATTTGGAGACTCAAGTTTGGTAGTCTACCAGATAGTGGGAAAATTGAAGACCCAAGAATAGAGACTAGTTCCTTATCATAAGTATCTCAAGGATCTAAGCTCAAACTTTATCCGAATCTCATTTACCTATATGCCAAGGGTTAAAAATTAGTTTGCAGATGCATTGGGCACTCTGCTTCAATGATCAGCATCTCTGAAGACACCATTGTCGACCCTTTTGAGATCGATATCCAAAATGAACCAGCATACTATTTACCCGTAAAAGTCGAAGAACCCGAAGAAAAATCATGGTATGCAGACATCAGGGTATTTTTGGAAGATTGAACTTTTTCACTAGATGCCACAACAAATGATTGAAAAACTATTTAAAGATTGGCAGGACAATTCTTTTTTAGTAGTAGTGTCTTGTACAAGAAGATCCTTTTAAGGTGTGTAATAAAAACAAAAGCTCAACAACTGATCGAAATTGTATATGGTGGAGTTTGTGAACCTAACATGAATGGACATATGCTCGCAAAGAAGATAATGTGAATGAGTTATTGAAAGCACCCTCGATCCGCGGCTGCAAATCCATTTTTTTGTGGGTTTGGAAGTTGTCACCTAGTTTTACGGTCTAGGAATCGAAATATGACTCAAAACTAGAAAAATAGCACTAATCTATGAAAAAGAAACTACAGGTTCGGGGATCATGTTACGGGATTGGAAGGTGTTAGGCACCAATCCCGTTCGACAAATACCGGTCTCTACTTTCCCAAAAATGTACTTTGCTAAAAATATGACCTAAAAATCAAAATAAAATATTACCTTTGTTACCTTCGGTGATTGTGACGGTCGATTCCCTCAATACTGATGGAGTGCGTTCCTCGTATGAACCTTCCTACCTTTGTCTCTGTCACTAAACCAACTTCAGATCTTCGAGATGAGATATTCTCCTCCTAGATCTGAGTATTTGTTAGATGTTCTAGGTGTTTTAAGAGTTTCTAGGTATTTTTTTAGTAGAAAAGGGGGTTTGGGTGTTAGGAAAGGACTTAGGACTTCAAATTTAGGATTTTGGGAAGGTTGGAGAGAGTTTTTGGCCTTTCTTTCCTTGAATTTCTCTTGACCTCTGAGATTGGGTTGTAGAGGCTCTTATTTATAGAGTTTTTTGAAAGTCTTTCAGTTTGACTAAGTTTCTTTAAGATTAGGGTTTAATTATAATTTTAAATTTGGGTTTCAATTCTTACGTACAATGAAAGAATATTTTTTAATTTTTTTGGAAAACCCTCCTGATTATATTTTTAATTCTTTGGGACCCCAAATGGAGAAGCCTTCTAATAAATATCAGGTGGGCCCCACTTGAATAAGTGGGCCACCAATTAAAATTTGGCCCGTGGGCTTAATTAATTGGTTTTAATTGTTTAAAAATTTTACTTCAATTTACTAAGATTTCACTTTATGTTAATGAATGTTTTAATTATTAATTTTAAAATTTTAAATTTTTAAGATTAGAAAATTACCATTTTGCCCTCAAGAGTTCTTTTGCGTTTTGAAGTCATTTTTCGATGTTTTAAAATCAATTTTTCATAAGGAATTCAAAAAAAATATCGGTTTGTGTCATTTATGAATTTTTCAACGTGAAATGATCGTGGACCCTATGAGGGGTATTTTCATAATTTTGTCGAATTTGGTGAAAATTGGAAAAATAGTTTATTTGATTTTAATTGATTATTTTATGTGTTCGAACGAATTTTTCTAAGCATAACGTAGGCTCTAGGCATGTTTTATTCTTAGGGTATTTTGGTAATTTGATCATTTTTTAGTGATTTTTCACGTAAAGCTTCTTTTTATCTAACAACGATGATTTTTATATTTTTGGGTCATATTTTTCTATCGTAGCGTTGTTTATAAAGTTTTATTTACTTGAAATAACTCATCTGAATTTCTAAAATATATCTAGTAACAAAATAAAGGATTGGAATATTCATCCATCATTGGAAATCGTGACAATCGGGTTGAGAGTTGATTAATCAGGCGAGTGCAAAAAATGGGGTGTCTACAGATGCTCCTTTTTGGTAGAGGGTTGAAGCAACCTAGATAGCAAATCTATTTCAGTAGATAGTGCGATATCCGAATACCAAAACTAGTAATAGTTCATTTTACAGCCTGATTTAATAATTCGTCAGAGCGTTCGGATCCTTGAGGGTAAAATTCTCCCCTAACTAAAAGTTGTCAGGTTCTTGAGCACAAGCTCTCACTGAAGGCGTTAGATCCTTGAATTTTGAAAAATTCTCCTTGAGTAATGCAAAAGTGCACGTGTGTGCAATGGTGTGAAGTTTACTGAGTATTCTATCGGATCATTGAGAACAAACTCTCCTTAATAACCACAAATGCAAAGTCTTAAAAATCTTCTCTAGCTAACGATGATGATTCAAATTGAAATGTATATACACAATGAAGACATCCACACAATATTGAATTATGACAAGTTTTTACAACGAGATAATTGGAGTCATAACATTATCAGAATCAGGTAATGTAAAAACTTCATTAAATCTTATCGAAATTATTTTTTAAAATTCGAAAAAATTTTAAGTCTCATTTATTAGACTTGAGCTTATTGGAACCATGCTTCTTGGGCTAAGGTTGTAAAAATTAAAAAAAAAACGTATTCAAGTTGGAGTCTCGTTTCTCGGACTCGAACTTATTGGAGCCACACTTCTCGGGCTTAAATTGTAGGAACTTAAAAAAAATCCTATTCAAGTTGGAGTCTCGTTTCTCAGACTCAAACTCATTGGAGTCATGTTTCTCAGGCTAAGGTTTGTAGGAACTTAAAAAATCCTATTCAAGTTAGAATCTCACTTCTTGGACTCGAACTCATTGGAACGACGTTTTTCAGGCTAAGGTTTATAGGAACTTAAAAAATCCTGGTCAAGTTAGAGTCTCGTTTCTCGAACTTAAACTTATTGGAGCCACGCTTCTCGAGCTAAGGTTTGTAAGAACTTAAAAAATATTATTCAAGTTGGAGTATCATTTCTCGGACTCGAACTTATTGAAGCCATGTTTTTCAAGCTAAGTTTGTAGGAACTTAAAAAATCCTACTCATTTTATGATTCAAAAATAGTTGAAGTTTCGTTTCTTGGACTCGAACTCGTTGGAACCATATTTCTAGGGCTAAGATTTGTAGGAACATAAAAAATCCTATTCAAATTGGAGTCTCGCTTCTCAGACTCGAACTTATTGGAGCCATGTTTCTCGGGCTAAGTTTGTAGGAACTTAAAAAATCTTACTTATTTTATGATTCAAAAATAGTCGGAGTCTCATTTCTCAGACTTGAACCTATCGAGACCACGCTTTTCGGGCTTGAATTAGTTAAAGACTCGGTATTATCAAGCTCAAAGTTTGAAAGATCGGGCCTTTGGCTTATCATATATATGGATTCAAAATTATCATTGGGCTTCATCGAACTTTTAGAGTTTTGAATAAGATTTGATTTTTGAACATGGGATTAAATATGAAAACTTTGGAATCACAGTCATTCTAAAAAAATGCCCCTAGTTTCAAGAGTGGCTTATAACTAAGACTTGACTTTGAAATTGATGGACTGGATCACACTTGAAAAGTATAGATAAGAAACCATAAACTCTAATAAATAACAGATAGAAGAATCGACATTCCTTTAAATTCAAGACTTTTAAGATTATCATATGCGCAATAAGGAATTTGATCATTTTCTTTCAATTTTATTTTGAGAAATGCTTGAGCTGGACTTAATTATTGGAATAAAAGATCTTTCTCTTTAAAGTGGTCGATAGTTCTACATTTTCCTTTAGCGAACACTTGGATAATTAAACATACTCTTAAAGATCTGACATGCTCAAGATGACTTTCGAGTTCTCTAAACTTCAACATTGTCTTCGTTGGATGTGAGCTCTTAGATGAAAAAAAAATGTTGTAGCTTAAATAATTTTCTGTATTTTCTAGTAAACTTCCTTTTGAAATTTTCTTCTCAATAGGATTTTTCTTTTCCCTCTTTTTGTACCATAATTTTTTGCCTAAGTCACCTTTTCAAGTTTTCAACCTAGTGGATTTTTTTTTTTTTAAGATGTTTTGATTTTTGCCTAATTTATCTTTTATATTTTTAACCTAACAGGCTTTCTTTTTTTTTATGATTATGCCCTAAGTTTTTCCTAAGTCGCCTTTTTAGATTTTCAACTTAGCGGACTTCTTTTTTTTCTCGATGATCTTGAATAACCAACTTAATAATTTCCTTTTGAATTTTCTTCTTAGTGAGATTTTTTCTTCCCATTTTTTTGTATCCTAATTTTTGCCTAAGTTACCTTTTTAGGTTTACAACCTAGCGGATTTAATTTTTCTTTTTCTAATGATGCCTTGATTTTTTCCTAGATCATTTTTTTAGGTTTTCAACCTAGCAGATTTTTTTTTTATGGTTATGCCCTAACTTTTGCCTAAGTCACCCTTTCGGATTTTCAACTTAGTGGGCTTCTTTTTTTTCTTGATTATCTTGAATATTCAACTCGACAACTTCTTGATTCCTTGCACCTTAACCAAGTCAATTAGCATTCAAGATGACTTAATAGGTAGGCTTAAGACATGGTTTAGAAGGAAAATGTATAATACTCGACTTCCCCAAAATGTCCTTAGTCTGATTTTTTTTTCTAGATGCCCCTAGTTTGGCATTCTTTTCCATTTTGTAAATTCTTTTGATTCTCTTTTTCTTATGCCACTAGTTTGGCATTCTTTTCTTTTCTCTCAATTCTTTTGACTCTTTCTTTTAATGCCCCTAGTTTGGCATTACTTCTTTTGAACATATCAATAAGGGATTTTCGTTTTGGATGACATTTTTCTTAAGAGAATACATTTTTTTGCGTGACTGAGCCTAAAGTAACTTCTCAGATTGTCTACGTATCCCAAATATTTCTTTTTTCTTTTGGGATTAGGTCTAAATGTAGTTCATACAAAGATTTCCCTCCCGAGGTTAGTTAGTATGGTTTAAAAAAAGGAGGCTATTGATTTTTTAGAAGCTGCGTTGGGCTAAAGAAGGTTATCTTTTTCTTGGTAAGATAGGAAAATGGTTTGACCAAAGGAGGCCTCATTTAGTGAAATGCTAATTGATTTGGTCAAGATTCTAGGAACTAGATGTCTTGATTGCTCTATCGAGTATAATCTTCTTTTGAGAATAACTAATCTTCAGTCTTCTTTTACAAAATTTAATCTGATTGAATTCTTTGTATTTAACATTGACTCGGTCAACTCTTATAGAACTTCAAAAAATATTTTATTCTTTTATGAATGACAACCTTCCTCCCTTAAATGAGTAGTATGATGGATCTTCTTGTAGGCCTTAACATCTTTGTCAATGATTTCAACTGTATCATTCTTGATCGATAAACTTTGACTTCGAAAAACACCTTTGACTTCATATATTGATCTATCTTGGTGCAATCTATCAATATATCCTCATGAAAACCTGTTGGAACGTTGTTGAATTTCTCAAGTATGTTTATTATTCTCTCATGTTCCCCTAAGGATAATATAGTACCCATTTGCATTTTTTTGAGTGCACTCTTCAATTCTAATATTATCAAATTTGATTAGTCAACTTTGAGGCATTCCTCATATCAAATTTTATGTTCACATTATTATTGCACGTATGATAATCAAAAACTTCTTTATTTATTAAAATAATAGAAAAACACAGACTAACAAACTTGACTAAAATCCAAAATTAAAAAAATTTAACATAGCGAAATGACTAACTGAACTCAAAGACTGACACAATTGAAACTATAAAAAAAAAGACTTGAAACGAGGACACCATTTTGAATGGAGGGACACAATTCTAGGGTCTATTCCACTTTGTGTAGACACCCCATTTTTGCATCCGCCTAACTTGACGATCCGTCACCCAGTTGCTATGGATTCCTATAATGAGCGCAAAGAACTCAAAAAACTTGTGAGAAACTTCCTTCCAATTCCCTCTATCTTATAATTCTATTCTTTTCTTTCTTTTGGCCACGCGACATAGAATTACTCACACTTAGGATCGCTATACTTTACACCTGATTTAGTAAGCACATACGCTTAAATTCGTTACACAGTTTGATAACCTAGAGATCTTGTTACGCTACGAAAACATGACTTTGAAACTTAGAAATCATCACGTTGGGACTGAAAGAAACCTCACGTTAAAATTTGTAAAAATCCACAAAAATCAATAAAATGACGAAAATACCCCTCATAAACTACGGACCTCCGAAAGACCTCAAAAGTACCTTCATTACACATACCTTCATTGGTATGTGTATTTAGTTATTTAATTATTTTTTTTCTTCTTCTTTTCTCCTTTAGTTGTTATTTCAATGTGTGGATTTTCTTTGTAAGTGTTAATTCGGAATTTGTGTGTCAACTGATTGATTTTTTGTGCACATTGGAAATTCAAAATTAGATTTTTCGATAAAACGGACATTTAATTGATTCACTGATTTGTGTGTGCATAAGAATGTCAAGATCAATTTATTAATAAAGTTGCCACGTGAGTTAACTCACTGATTTGTGTTCAAAATCAATTTATTAATAAAGTTGCCACATGAATCAACTCACTGATTTCTAAGTACATCGGAATTTCAAAATCGATTTATCAACAAACTAGACATTGAGTTAACTCACTGATTTGTATATGTGCATAGGAACCTAAAATCGATTTTTTGATAAAATTGACACGTGAACCAATTCACTGATTTTTGGTATACATAAGAATTTCAAAATCAGATTTTTTGATGAAATGGACATGTGAGTTGACTCACTAATTTTGGTAGACATTGGGAAGTGAAAACTTACTTTACTTTCCAAAATGTTGTCAACGAGTCGACTCGTTGATTTGTGTGTACGTGGCATTAAAATCAATTTCTTTTCTTCCAAAGTGAGATCGAATCAATTTAGTTTTTTTGGTGTCATTATCAAACATGAGATTCTACTATGTGAAATACGAAGAATTCACGTGGCAAAAATGGATTCTTTAAAATTCACAACTTGCTAATTTTGGGGACTTATGGGTTTTTCATTGATTTGGTGATTTTCCTAAAATCATGATTTTCTATTTTTGAAAAATTAATATTTGTAAACTGTTAATTTGGGAAAGCCAATGTTGATAATTTTCTAATTTTGAAAATCCTTTTGCAAATTTCTAATTTGGGACTCTCATATTTGAAAATTTTTATTTCGAGAAGATTATGCTTCCAAGTTTCCAATTTGGAAGCTTCTCATATTTTTATAAACTCTCAATTTAGGAAATTTCTAATTTCTAATTTAGGAAATTTCTAATTTCTAATTTAGAAATTTCATGAATTCCCAAATTAGAAGTTTCATATTCCCAGTTTTTCATTTTAGAAAGTTTTCACAAATTCCTATTTTAGTCGATTTGAAAAATTTTCACATATTTGGATTTGTAATTGAAATGTTGTCATGTGGACTTTGGAGCATAGATTGGAATTAAGGTTTTTTCAAATATTTCCATTTTTATACAAAATTCAAGAAATTATACGATATTTAGGGAATATTGGCCTTGAGATTCGTTTAGCACATTCGATATAATTTGATGATAATGGTGATGATGATTGGACTATAGTCTTGACTTTAGTCTCTAACCGTTGACCATAGGATAATTTGGATCGTAGTAAAGATCGATCATCTCAATCTGGCGAGTTCGGTGCCTAACACTTTTCGAAACCCGTAATCTGACCCCTTATCCATTTTTTTGATCTGTGGACCGACCCGATCCATTTTGAAGTCATTTATGGTTCCTAGACCTAAACTAGGTGGCGACTCCTTATTCCCTAAAAATCCCTAATTTACCAATTGGACCCTTATCCACTATTCAGTAAAAAATGAGTCGAGACGATTTCACTTTGGATGTCTTCGATGGGTGAGTTGAACTTGTCTTCATATTCTGATTCAAGCTTGTTATATGTTGGACAATCCGTTGCTTCAATAATCTCTCTGTTCTTTAGTTTTGAGACTATCTTAGGATATGTGGACTCAGTCTAGCATGAGGAGGATGTACTGTTAAGACCAATTGAGTGAATAAAGGAAGATGGGTCAACTGATTCGGGTCTGGATATGGATATTAGGTTCAGAGTAGGGGGGTTGATTTTGAAATATAGGCAAATGTTTAATTTTAACATTGGGCGTGGTATGAGCGAGTATGGTAACCTTTCCTTGCTCAATAAGGTCTTGAATAACATGGTGAAGAGTAATGTACCTATCAAGAATATGGTCGGACATCTGATGGAATTCACAGAATTGTCTATTTTCCAAGTTTTGAGGAAAAGGATTGGGCAAAGGCTTAGGTTGTAATGGTGTCAGCAATCCCCTTTTCATCAACTTTTGATAGGCAACACTAAGGGATATTCCAAGATTGGCGAACTGTCTCATAGGCAGTCTCAACTTGATTTCCAACTCAAGAAGGGATTGAAAAGTGGGAAGGTACTGAGGCATCAAGTACTTGGCATAATTTGGAGTGAGATTCATGAGGATGATCTTGACTTGTTCCTTCTTTTGAGGTTGATTACAATTGAGTGGCTTTAGCTTTCCATCGAGCAATGAACTCAGTAAAGGTTTTCCCGAGCTTCTGTTTGGTAGTTTCTAAATCTCTTCTTGTGAGTTCAATGTTCGTGTTGAATGAATACCGACCAATAAACTCCTTCATCAATTTATGTCATGATCTTATCCGAGATGAATCCAATGACATTAGTCAGCATAGAGCAGGACCTGTAAGGGTTCTTTGTAAAAGTTGGGTCATATATTATTCACTCAAACTTTAAGATTGCATGATGCCAACATATACTTTTAAATGAGTTCTAGAACATCCAATCCCATCAAACTTATTTATGTCTGGTATTGTGAACGTCTCTAATAGACAAACCGTGGGAAATAACATCATTGCCCTTAATCTCAGAACGAGATCGTTGGGATTTTTGATATTCTTCAAGATAGTTTCAACTTGAGTTATTTGAAAATCTAAGACAGGGTTGACATGTAATTGATCATCTTCTTGGTTTTCAACGAGGTCAAACACATCCTGAGGTTCTAGAGCTTTATCTTTTTTATTTTCCGTCTTTAGGACTTCAATTTGTGTTTGGATAGAACTAATAATTTGTGCTTGAAAAGATTCTAAAATTTGACGACGTGTTGTGTCATCCATGGTACTTGTTTATTCTTGTGGCAAGGGCTGACTACTTGGACTTGACGATAGAACTCTAGAAAGACGACTCTTTTGACGGGCCCAAAGTGGCATAGATAGTGGTTTAGAATGTGTAGGAGCAATTATTACCTGATTACAAATAAACCAAGGTTAACCATTGATTCTAAAGGTTTGACTCTTAACCACATGATTAAAATTTTGATATAACTTAGCCTAAGTTCGGTGGAAAATATCGAGTCCAAATGCACTATAAGTCTATAATAACTAAGAAGGTGAGAAAGATTAGTCACGAGTTTACCCCTGATTGAGATAGAACCTTTGATCAAACAAATTAATTTGACTTTAAGACCGAATCATTTTGGTATGAAATAGTCTGAATCTTTTAAAGTAAAATCAATTGGTCCAACTGGTTTGGTGTTGATCAATTTGATCCATTTGTCGATTGGGCCAATTGATTTAATTGGTTTAAATTGATAGGTACATTTCACCGATTGGGTCAGACTGATATTGCGGGTTTAATTTTGATTGGTCTAGATTGCTCCACCCACTTACCTGTTGGTTGGATTAAATAAAGCAACCTGGGAACACCCATAGTCAGTTTCGGTCGTGACCTATAAGAAGGCTCTTAGATTCTAGGTTTATTACATGCAATGCAATTTATCTGGCCACCCTTGCCCAAGTCCACCTATATACCTCTCGAGCATACTTAATTAAACGATACATGATGACTTAGTTTGATATATCGTATAGGTGGTAATCTAAAACTCCAACCCAAATATCTGAAGTCGAAAGTAGCCAGTTTAATCTCCAATTGAGAGTTGTCACACAATGCTGAGCAAAGGCACTCTTAAGTCACTTTTCGTCTAGAATAAACGTCGTTTATCACCCTAGTACACGAGGTACAGCGGGAAAGAATCTCGTTTAGGCACTGATTTCGAGAAGTGCAATTGATGTAACTTAGATTAGCTTTGATATACAGTATATATGTGAGTCGAAGGTTGTAACTTTCATAAATGATTTAGTATCTCACAAGGGGACTGACCACGTACTAGTACTATGTTGGCAATTAGGACATGTGATTTTGCAGCTTACCATAAGACAAAGTCTTAGGTCACTCCAGCATGGGTGCATCGATATACCTTTCAAAGTCACCTGATCAAACGGTACTGATGTCTCAGTTTTATATATCATAAAGGTACGTGACTGGACTAATGATTTTCATGAATGACGTCGCGTCTCACGAGGAGATCGAACCGGGCACTACTGTCACGTTGGCTATAAGGGACATGCAAGTGTGCAATGCAACAAAATAAACGTGTTAGTGGTGTGTGCCAAGTAGGGTGGGGTGTGCCCAGAGCATTTTCAGATAAATAAGCCTGTGGGCCAGATCAAACCATCAAACCATGTAAAACAAATAAATATTGATCAAGAAATACAAAAATCCATAACATCCAGTTCGAGATCAAAGTATGCACATCATAGAAATATATCAATCAGATCATGGCATATTAGATAGACAATCAATCAGGATAGTGCAAGATAGAACGAAAGTAATCAATCAATATAGCACACGAAACTAATCATTAAGATAGGCATAACCATTTTTTTTTTTTTTAAGACATGCATGACAAATCTTTTGAGCACATAGGCTAACTTGAATAACGCATAAGGTTTCAAATTTTACTAAGGTTCATTAAGCCAACGTGGTCATCTTATCAGAAATCTAATACCATAGCCTTTTTAGATTTAAAGGAAAAGTTTGGATCCAAAAGTGAAATTCACATTCTTTTTTACTTTGATCCAATGTTTTGAAAATGAGCGACTATGAAATCCAATTTAAAATCAAAATTGGAAATGAAAATTAATTTTTTAAAAAATTTCTTGAATTCTTTTTTTTTAAAGGTTCATAGAATTTCATCTGCCATAAGCACGTGGCATTGGATCACTTTTTTGGGTGCCACGTGACAAGGTCAATGACTCTTAGTAAGAAAGATATCTTACTAAGCTAGTAAGACTAGCCCAATCAAAAAAAATTATAAACCAAAAGCTTTCTTATGTTACTGCCAGCACAACATGAAACTCTTTTGTTTTGTTTAAAAAAAAATTGTTGCCAACACACACACAACACCTTAAGTCTCTCTTTTTTTTTATCATGTTGCTGCCAGCACATAAAAAAACTCTTTTGTTTGTTTTTTTATTTTTTTTTAATTATAAAAAATTTCCCCCTTTTTGTCCAAAATGAATTTTGCAACAAAATCCAATTATTCCATGATGATGGTGTATTAACCGAGATTCTTCTCCCATCCAAAAAAATATGAGTTGAACAACTTATTTAATTTGAACTGAATATTTCTAGCAGATAACAAGCACAAGGTATCTTCCTATCATCAAGTACATGACATTAAATTAGTCTCAAACATCATGAACAGTATCTTCTATCCAACATCTGAGCACCATCATATGATGCCTATGCCATAAAGAACACCATCATGCCTAACTAAGCAATTCAAAAAAGATTTCCTCATTAAGAATAAAGAGATGAGCATGTTAAGGGGACATAATAGTAAAGTATAATCTTGTTTGAAAAGTTGTGCACCTGCATTATCCAACCCCGAAATATTGGATCTCCACTAAAGAACCAGCTAAATATATTTCGTGTAAGGCACGTGAAGGCACTGAGGAAGCAATATATCTGAACAAGGAAATTCTCCAGAAGATGATAGTAAATAGGGATTTTTTCCTCAAAAGTTTCTACTTTTAAGATTATGTTCAAACCAAGGTGAACCACTTAGTAAAGAAGAAAACATTAATAGAAAGGCGTGTTTGATTTCCTGATCTTCTTCAAACCTGGGAAGGAATGTTGGATTCACAGGCAAAAGATGGCAGTTTTCAAAGGTAAAACTCTAATAGGATAGTAACTTAGCATGGTTCCACCAATGTTCAGATTTGCCCTTACACCTTACTTATCAGCAAACTCAATAAACACAAACGGAAGAAATGAGTGGGGGTCACGTAAACATGACAATCAAGTACTTGTCCACAATTAGTAAGTAAAGCAATAAGTTGATCTTCAGTAACATGTTGAGAGATGTCAGAAAAATAAACAATTAACCGAACACTAACTTCTCTATGAGCTCTAAGAGCTTTTCCATTCAACCTCATCTTCCCCTGGTTATAGTTATTCTTCTTCCTTAGATTATCGGAAGAACCATCATTACTGGAATCTGAGTGAAACCCATTAATAGTGACTATAAGATCAATAAAGGAAAGATTGTTCAAAGAAAATTGATGATTTGGAGGGTAAGAAAGAAGAAAAGAATTCCTTCGTGGCTGGATTCAATTTCGGGAGCAAATCAACAAGTTCTCGCACATGTTGCTGAAATTCTTCAGATTTAAAAACCTTAACTTTCTCGACAAGCAAAAGAAAAACCCTAAAAGAAGAACATGAAATTTATCTTCTGGATCGAAGGACCTCCAAATATTTAAAACAATCAGATCCAATCCAACAAACCAGGAAGAATAATTCAAGTAAAAACAATTGAGACCAAAATAATATTAGAAAGCAGATTTGATCGATTGCCTTCGCATGGTTTTGAAGGGAATGAGAACTAAGATGGACCTGAATTCTAAAGAACACGATGAGGTTCAGCTATCCTGTGAGAATAGAAATGGTTTCGAATCTCAATATAATCTTTTTCTGGGGTTTTGAATTTTCTAGCACCAGTGGTGCCATAAAGATCAACACCGGTCATTAATAAACACAGAATAGTGATCTTACCATGAAGAAGAGCACTCTGGATTTGATTTGAAGATTGAGAATTTGGTTGATTCAAGCTTCATATCGAAACCCAGATTGTCGTTGAATCTAGTGAGGCATTTGGAAGCTTTTGCAAGAATAAGGAGACCAAAAAAGAGTAGAGTCAGAGAAGTAAAAAAGCATTGAGTTTGAGAAGTGAGAAGAGATGAAAAAAAAAACTTCTCTTTTCTTTGATGGCCTTTTATCATGTATGGGAAAAAAATCATTACAGCACCAATTTTTTTTTTATTTGTTGTTACTAACAGCACATCATGAGCAGTGCAGATTAAAACTTTTTTTTAAATATCTTTCCACATCAGGCCATGGATTGTTTCTCTCTCTTGTGACTCTTCATCCTTGTCATGTGTCAATTTGAATCTTTCATTATTATTGGAGTTGACAAAATAAAAAAATTCAAAAAATAAATAAAAAAACTATTTAATCAAAAGATTTTACTAACATGCCTTAAAAAATTACAAAATTAATTAAACAAAAAAAAAATGAAAATGAAAAAAAAATAGGTAAGTTTTGCAATGCGATAATTTTTGAGATTTTTAAGTTTGATCCTCAAATTATTTCCAGTGGAGTTGCCACTGAAAGCGCCCTTGATCCGCAGGTACGGATCCACTTTTTTGTGGGTTTGGAAGTCCCCACCTAGTTTTATGGTCTAGGAATCGAAACATGACTCAAAATAAAAAATATAGCATTAATCTATGAAAAATAAACTACGAGTTTAGAGATCATGTTACGGGATTAGAAGGTGTTAGGCACCAATCCTGCCTAGCAAAAGCCAATTTTTACTTTCTCAAAAATTTACATTGCTAAAATTACGACCTAAAAATTAAAATAAAATATTACCTTTATTACCTTGGGTAATTGTGATGATCGATTCCCTCAGTACTGGCGGAGTGCATTCCTCGTATGAGCCTTCCTGCCTTTGTCTCCGTCACTAGATCAGCTTCAAATCTTCGAGATGAGATATTCTCCTCCTAGATCTGAGTATTTGTTGGATGTTCTAGGTGTTTTGAGTATTTCTAGGTATTTTTTTCAGGATTTTTGAGTGTTAGGTAGGGACACAGAGCTTTAAATTTAGGGTTTTAGGAAAATTGGAGAGAGTTTTTGGCTTCTCTTTCCTAGTATTTCTCTTGACCTCCGAGATTGGGTTGTAGAGGTTCTTATTTATAGAGTTTTTTGGTAGTCTTTCAATTTAACTAAGTCTATTTAAGATTATGGTTTAATTAGGATTTCAATTCCTACGTACAATGAAAGAATATTTTTTAGTTTTTTTAGAGAACCCCCTGATTATATTTTAATCTTTTGGGACCCCAAATGGTTGGCCCTTTTAATAAATATCTGATGGGCCCCACTTGAATGAGTGGGCTACCACTTAAAATTTGGCCCATGGGTATAATTAATTGGTTTTAATTGTTTAAAATTTTAATTCAATTTATTAAGATTTCTCTTTACATTAATTAATTTTTTAATTATTAATTTTAAAATTTTGAATTTTTTGGATTAGAAAATTATCGTTTTGCCCTTAAGAGAGCTTTTGCGTTTCGATGTCATTTTTTGATGTTTTGGGATGTTTTAAAATCATTTTTTTGTAAATAATTCAATGGGAGTATCAGTTTGTGTCGTTTACGGATTTTTCGACGTGAAATGATCGTGGACCCTATGAGGGGTATTTTCATAATTTTGTCAAATTTGGTGAAAATTGGCTAAACGGTTTATTTGATTTTAATTTATTGTTTAATGTGTTCAAAAAGATTTTGCTTAGCGTAATGTAGGCTCTAGGGATGTTTTGATGTTAGGGTATTTCGATAATTTATTCATTTTTTAGTAATTTTTCATGTAAAGTTTCTTTTTGTCTCACAATGATGACTTTTATGTTTTTAGGTCATATTTTCCTAGTGTAGCGTGGTTTCTAAAGTTTTGTTTGCTTGAAATACCTCATCCGAATTTCTGAGACATATCTAGTAACAAAATAAAGTATTGGAATATTCATCCATCATTAGGAATCATCACAATCGGGTTAACGAGTTAATTAATCAGGCGAGTGCAAAAAATAAGGTGTCTACAATTACTATTGGATGACCATGGAGAGCGACGGTACTAACATATACGAAAATGTCATTTGTGTCAAATCTACGTCAACAAATCAATGCGCCACCTTCAAAATTACACAACATGACTTCTCCCTAGCCTTTCTCACTCTAGGGCATGGACGTCATCAGGCAGATCGATCCTCAAACTTCTAATAGTCATCACTTCATCTTGGTCACCATCAACTACTTTACAAAATGGGGTAGAAGTCGCATCCTATGCCAAGGTCACAAAAGGTAATGCCTTGAAGTTTGTAAAGAACAATATCATATGTCGGTATGACCTTCTAAGCGGGATAGTAACTGATAATGCTAAGAATCTAAAAAACAAAGGCATGTCCAAAATGTGCAAAGATTTTCATATCACCTATCATAACTCGGTCATTTATCGATCGAAGATGAATGAAGCAGTCGAAGCTACCAACAAAAACATTAAGAAGATCATCCAAAAAATGGATGTCACTTATAAGGTTTGACACAAGATGTTACCACTCGCATTACACGCTTATCGAACGTCAATTCAACCTTTGACTAAGACAATGCCTTATTTGTTGGTCTATGGAATGGAACCAGTTGAGGTAGAAATTCCCTCCCTTCGAATCTTGAAAGAAATTGAACTAGATAAACTAGAATAGGTCCAAGCCAATTCGATCAGTTGACCTTGATAGAAGAGAAATGTCTTTTACCAATTTGTCACGGTCAAACATATCAACGGAGAATGGCACAAGCTTATAACAAAAAAGTTTTACCTCGAGAATTTGTACCAAGAGTTCTAGTTCTGAAGAAGATTCTACCAATATAAGAAGATGCAAGAGGAAAGTTTCATCCAAATTATGAAGGGCCATTTGTTGTCCAAAAGGTACTGATCGAAGAAGCGTTAATTCTCATAAAGATGGATGGGGAAGTCTTTCCACAACCGATCAATGTTGACACTATCAAGAAATATTACCCTTAAATTCATCCCTTGAAATGAAGAGAAATCATTTTTCTACTAGCTGAACAATTATTCACCCTTAATTAACCTTTTTTGAGCCACCACGCTCATTGCTTAACCTAAGACCGGGACAAGTCACTGTTATCCAAAAAAAAAAAATCAAAAGTCAAAACAAAATACCAAAGTACTTCTGACCCGCATGAGGATAAACTATGAACGGCTAAAAATACAAAAAAAATCAAAACGGTCAAAAATCTTGAATGTTTAATCTTAAACACGATCCAAATATCTTGCCTAAATAAATTTGTGAGACGCTAGGAGGAGACATAAATCATATTTTCAAAATAAAAATAGATAAATCTCGTGTCCATTCTATCCCTCAATAAATCTAGATTCAACATTTCTTATCATTTCGCAACCTTGGCCTAAGCCTACGTTTCGTCCCACTTAAATGCCTCTCAGATCAGGGAATGATTCAAGGCAACTTAATCATGGTGAAAGCATGTTAGGAGAAATATCGTCACGGTATATTTGATCTTGTTCCTCAATTCAGATTTCAAACCGTCAAAATCGTTGAAAGACCCAAGAGTGGAGGTTAGGTCGAATATTCAAAAAAAAAATAGCAACTTGAAGTGTAGAGTTATTGATCTTGAAGCTCAACTTGAGTCACCGTACCATGAAAATCATCAGAGGAACTCGAAAGGGGAGTCCAGATCTGTTACTCAAGAAAGAGCGCCACAAGAAGAGTAAAGTGTTTGATCTCGCAGCTCAACTTAAGTCATCAAGCCACGAGGACCATAGAGAAATCAAGAAGAAATTCAAACTAAAAATCTATAAAGTGATCATAGACTAAAAGGGCATGGTTAAAATTCACGAAGGCGCCATGAGTAAAAAAATCAGTCTATGGCAAAATCAAAACCACCAGCACGACGAAAACTCGAAAAAGGTGTCGATACGCAAAAATGTGGAGACCGGGTCTCGTGAAAATCGTAATTGACACCAAGGGCAAAAACGAAAAAGAAAAATAACAAAAATAACAAAAATAACAAAAATAACAAAAAACTCCTAGCCCGCAAGAGTATAAACTGTGAACGGTAAAAATCTTAAAGTCTTTAATATTCCAAAAAATACAGTGAAAATAACTCAGTTAAAATTCTTAATATCGAAGATGACTCTAAAGATGCTAAGGATTAGCTGACACTTGTATCCTTGACATTTGGCAAAAAACACCATAATCATTAAAGGTCAGAATCATCAAATATTGGTCTGTCATAGATTATTCAACAAAGGCACTCTTTCAAAATCTAAAATAAAAATAAATACATCATCAAAATTATTATTTTTGACTTATGACGAAAAATCTAGGACTTTCTCAAAACCAAGAGTTTTCAAAAGTTGTAAAAATATTTGAGGCCGATATTTAAAAAAAATATCAACGAGAAGCATAATAGGCATCAAGCCTATCCTCTGAGGCTTTGATCTAAGCAGCCTGGTATGATTCTTTCTGCATCCAAAGCATGAAAACTCACCAAATACTCAAATATCATGTCGTCATGTAAGCTTCTCTCAAGAACGGCCACGCTACGCCAAGTCCTTTCCAGATGATCTAGAAATTACCATGAAAGGGAAGAAGGAAATTTGAAATTCGGAATCAATAAGGGGAGAAGATAAATATTTCAAAATTACATTGCATGGTTTGAAGTGTCAATCACTTTCAAAAATCATTAAAAATTTTATCCAAAACTTCAAATGAGCTTCATGATATCAAGTCAAGGACTTACGCAAAAAGGCTAACCCTATCAGACCCCATGCTTGGGTAGTCACATTTTACAAAAAAAATCATCAACATATCCGACATTTTCAACCGTTTTGTAATAAATTATTTTGGATTCATACAAATAAGGGTCCAATATATTATTTGCAGTTCTTTGCAAGCAACTCTTACAAAAAGAGATAGTTGTAGACACCCCAATTTGCACGAATCCATTAGGAATTTCTAAAAATTTCAAGTTGATTTCGATAAAAAATCCAAAACCTTTTGATGGGCCCACGTTGCATAAAAATTGCCACTTGGCATATTTTCCTCATGCATACATACATACATACATACATGCACCCATGCATCATCTCATATTGTCTTGCATGCCCATACTTTTCCCTAATCCAATTTAATTTCGTACCACTTCTATGATCCAATCTGAATCCATATTCACTCTCCATTAATCAACTCATTACCCATACCCTAACCCAAGGTCATAAATAAAATCCATATCCTAATCAAACAAAGTCATCCTAAAGTCTTAACCCGAAGTCCATAATACAAGTCCAAACCCATTATTCATAAACCAAGTCCATAGTCATAATTATCCATTATCAATAAATCAAGTCCCTTCCCTAAACCCAATACCAAGCCCATTCTCTCAAAGTCCCTTAAAGGATGACACATGTTGATTTCTCATAAGCCCCTAATACTCAATGCTTTAATCTAATTGGAGAGTCAACTCTCCCTTATGAAAACTCAATAATACACTTCTCAAAAGGTATGGTCAAATCAAAAAGTAACTTTGATCTTTGATAATAATCTATAAGATTGAAAAAACTTCCAATCATATCCTCAAAAGGTGAAAATCTTCAAGTACATACATGGAGCTCTCTCATTAGTCCATTTCAAAAATATACATCCACCATTATTTTATGAGTTATTTATAAATGAACCAATGTCTACTTTTCACCTACCACTTCACCTTTACACATGCCATTCTCCTATTCACCCTCCTAAAATTACTTTTGTTCTTCCATTAGTCTATTTCAAAAATATACATCCACCATTTCTTTATAAGTTATTTACAAATGAACTAAGGTCTACTTTTCACCTACCACTTCACCTTTATACATTTCACTCTCTTATTCACCTTCCTAAAAGTATTTTTTATTCTCTCACCTCTATTTACTAAAAACCAAATATCGAAAAATGTTTTTTGGGTTTCTTCACAAATGTCATCTTTACCCTTATACAAATGAAAAATTAAAAGAAATAACCTAAACCTTATGTACATCCTCTTTATTTTTAGGATTGGACTATTTTATCCCTAAAATTTTTTCAAAAACTCTATAAATAATCTCAATTTCTATGAACAATTTATGCTCTCAAGCCCCATTTCTCTACTCCAAACTCTATCCAAATTTCTACTCACTTTAACATTTTCTCAACCCAAGCTTCTATTCAAGAACCTTCACCCACCTCTCAACCTTCAATCAACAAAATCTCTAGTCATTGTCTTATATTCTAACCTTCAACTCACCCCAACCCTCAACCATATTATTCAACTCTCAAGTTCACTTCTCAAATATCGAGTTCATTCAAGACTATTAGGAGACAAAATAGGTTAGGATGTAACTTACTTTTAAAGTTTGCATTTTCTTCTTCTATCCCTCTACTTTATTTTCTTTCTAGAAACCTTAGGATGTAGTGATACCTTCTTCCATCTCTAGTAAGTTGGACTAAGGTTTAATCGAAAAGGTGCGGGTTGAAGTCTTGTTTTTCCTTATCATATCATGCATTATGTTGTACACAATGCACACACTCGCATATACATGGCAATGATGAAGAAATGTGTCATCCTCTTGATGGGATGAAACACTAAGTTTATAGCCATACATACATGCATCAAGGTTGTGACTTCAAGGGAACTCCATCATGAAGTCTCTCTAATAGTTCAAAACTAATATTCATGTAAAATCCAGAATTTTTAATTCGTATCTGGAGGAAAAAAATAAATAGTGGAATTTTAAGAAAATCTTGAAAGTGGGATTTAGGGGTAAAATTTTATGATGTTTCTGATCATTTTTAATGGAATCTAACCTCACCATTTGATTCAAAATAATCGAAAACATAGTTTCGCCTGTAAGCACGCTCAAATGCGAGTCCGAATATAAAAATTGCAAAATCCTCGATTTTCGGATCGGACCAGGCTAAAATAGTGACTTGTGGTAGAGAAAGAATTGTTAAGATTCGATCATACCATTGGATTCATAACAAAAAATTATTGAATATGGACTATTTATTTGTCATTTTTGGAGATCAGGAAGTCGAATTAAACTCAAAAACGAAAACGATATCAAGTTTAGGGGTCACCTCAGGCCAAAAATATAAATTTTTGATAGAGACATAATTTATAGAAATTGACTGTACCATTAGATCCGAAACAAAAAATTAGGCGAAATAGAGTATTCATTTGTCAGTTTTGGAGTCTGGATGACCAAATTATCATCGATTAAAACAATTGATAAAATATCGAATTCGTCCCACATTTTATATAAATAATATTTTTTATTTTGTTTTTTCTCTCATCTTCCCCAACTCGTCCAAATAGCCGTGACATATATAATGAAAAATTCATTTTTTTTCTTCAAACTTCCACCTCAGATCTCGTGCAAACGACTCACCGTCGACGACCGACACAGAAGGGAGAAATGTCCACAGCTACGTTCTCTACGAAACTCACCCAACCTCTTTCCATTTCAATTTTTCTTTCATCTAATATCGTCAAAAATCAGTCGTATTTGGATACGAAAATTTCGAAACTTTGACCTAGGATTTCGTCCGTTTCGGGGTCAAACTGTCTTCCGACGCAGAAGGAAGAAACGTCTGAAGCCTCATTCTCTACATAACCCACCCAAATTCCTTTTGTTTTCTCGTCTTTTTCACCTTGTATAGTCAAAAATCAGCCGTATTTTTATATGGTGATTTCGTAACTTCGACCTCGATTTTCATCCGTTTCGGGGTCAAACCGTCCTCCGCCGTAGAAGGGAGAAAGGACGACCACATCGAGATCTTCGAAACCACTAGGCCAGATTCAAAAATCAGCCGCTTCGAAGTTTGGTCCATCTCGATTTCTGCGCCAATCGTCTCAATTTCCGCGTACGTGCTTCGATCATTTCGCCTAGAGATTGTAAGGAACTCTCAATTTCTATTAGTAATCGTAGATTGTGAAAATTACATTTAGGATTTTATCAAAAAAAATTTGGATGTATTTCTAAAATATAGAATTCTTTTGTTATTTAAAAATTCACACTAGAAATTGCATGTTTGATATGTTTAATTGTATTTTTAACAAATTATACGTGGGTAGACTATTTTAACGGGTTATTTCCATAAATTGAGTCTTGTGCACTGCTCGGATCCCGTTTTGATACGAAATTTATATATTTTTTATATTATTGATAGAAATAAATTCTATAGTTGAAAAATGTGATTTAATATTCAATGAACTCATATTGAGTTGATGAATATCAGAAAATGGATATTTTATGAAGAGATTGAAAACTATAAAAATTGAAAAAAGGAAAGAAGGATATGAAACGGTAAAATGTCAGAGTCACACCCAAGGGGTGATGTCTGTATTTTACGTTGTTCTGTTGTGTACAGGTTGGTGAACAGATATCTAGGGATAATATTGTTGGTTGCATGTTTATTTAAATTTTTGTTAGCGCGAGGCACTTTTTACATTTCCGTTATATTATTTATTTTAGGCCGGGTGGCCACACTTGCATAGTAGGAAACTGGATATCTATTCTCAACCTTGTATTGTTAAATTCTCTTTTGTTTTCAAATGAAAAAAATATATATATGTAACTATTTTGTGAGCTGTTAAAGAGTTTGTGAATGCCTGAAAGGATAGTGCGTCATATCATCCGGAGTGGTGTACTATCCTGGGATATACGGTAGGGACCACCAAGCTCATATGTGGTATGGGACGCGTATGAGAGTGGAGTCACAACTGGAATCCGGGTTATTCCTCTCTATCTTTACCAGTGAACTTGTAATGTAAAGGTGGTCGTATACGAATGGTTTGTATATTTGAGAATCACATGCACGCCTGATAAGCATAGACGAAGATGATTAGTCAGTGATCACTAACAATCTATAGTAGTCGAACGTTCTGACACATCGAAAAGAGACCCATTGCTTACGGTCATGTCAAACGGCCAGCCTGAGCCGGATAAATTGTCAACCAAACCTGGTAAACAGCGACCAGCCACAAAATCAGGAACTAAAAGCCAGAGAAAAATTGTAACATCATGTCCCGACTGGGAGCGATCCAGTCGTGAATCCCAACTCTCTAATTCCAATACTCCACCATTGTGTATTATGTATCTGTTGCTTATTTTAATATATAAAATGAAATCCATGTTTATTGTTTCCATTTGATCAATTAGATTTGTATAAAAAGATAATGTTATAGTGAGTACTGCTGATTGATGTAATGTGAGTTTTAAAATGTTTAGTTGTTTATCCCTGGCTATATGTACCAGTTAATCATAATTTATTATGTAAAATTTTATATTGTTAAAATGATTTAATATGCTTATTCGTTCATGCTAGGAGGGGTTATTGGCAGAAATTGTATTATTCCTTACTGGGTAACCATTGTTACTTACCCTTTCCTTCTCCATTTTTTAGTTTCAGATCCGAAGCTTAACGAGGCAAGTGTAGAACATGAGTGAGAATCATCTGGTGGGTCAGATTGTGGTGCCCCGCCGAATGCTAACACAAATCCCCATGTCAGATCTTGAGGTATTATGTAACACCTCGAAATTTCGGCATGGTCTCCTCTGTTTATGTTAGCATTCCAAGGCGTTCAACCTGCACCTGATAACCGACATACAATCCTGCATACATATTAAAATATAATACTAGCGGAAGCTTATATACGTCTAATTACATACGAAAGATCAGAGTGCGGAAGAATAACTAGAATACAAGATTATACAAAATTTCTCACTCTAACAGAAATCCTAACACTCAAGACAGAATCTATAAAACTATTTGGGGGAATTGACACCACTAGGGGGTATAGCCCTAGTACTTACCAGGTGACGAATTCTGGTTGTCTATCTGACCAACCAGTTGATCATCATTCGTACTCTATACTTGCCTCGCCAAGCTCTGAATCTGAAACTAAAAAAAATGGAGAAGGAAAGGGTGAGTAACAATGGTTACCCAGTAGGGAAACAAACAATTTCTGCCAATAACCCCTCCTAACATGAACGAATAAGCATACTGAATCATTTTAAAATAAATAAAGTTTTACAGAAGAAAACTACGATTAACTGGTACATATAGCCAGGGATGAGCAACTAAACATTTTAAAACTCACATTACATCGATCAGCAGTACTCACTATAACATTATCTTTTTATACAAATCTAATTGATCAAATGGAAACAATAAACATGCATTTCATTTTATATATCAAAATAAGCAACAGATACATAATACACAATGGTGGAGTATTGGAATTAGAGTGTTGGGATTCACGACTGGATCGCTCCCAGTCGGGACATGATGTTACAATTTCTCTCTGGCTTTTAGTTCCTGATTTTGTGGCCGGTCGCTGCACTTACCACGTTTGGTTGACCATTTATCCGGCTCAGGCTAGCCGTTTGACGTGACCGTAAGCAATGGGTCTCTTTTCGATGTGTCAGAATGTTCGACTACTATAGATTGTTAGTGATCACTGACCAATCATCTTCGTCTATGCCTATCAGGCGTACATGTGATTCCCAAATATACAAACCATTCGTATACGACCACCTTTACATTACAAGTTCACTGGTAAAGATAGAGAGGAATAAACCCGGATTCCAGTTGTGACTCCACTCTCTTACGCGTCCCATACCACGTATGAGTTTGGTGGTCCCTACCGTACATCCCAGGATAGTACACCACTCCGGATGATATGACGCACTATCCCTTCAGGCATTCACAAACTCTTTAACAGTTCACAAAATAGTTACATATATATATATATATATTATTTTTATTTGAAAACAAAAGAGAAATTAACAATACAAGGTTGAGAATATATCCAGTTTCCTACCATGCAAGTGTGGCCACCTGGCCTAAAATAAATAACATAACGGAGCGCCTCGCGCTAACAGAAATTTAAATAAACATGCAACCAACAATATTATCCCTGGATATCTGTTCACCAACCTGAACACACACAACAACGTAAAATGCAGACATCACCCCTCGGGTGTGACTCTGACATTTTACCGTTTCATGCCCTTTTTCCTTCTTTCCGATTTTTACAATTTTCAATTTCTTCAATAAAACATCCATTTTCTATATTCATCAACTCAATATGAGTTCATTGAATATTAAATCACATTTTCAAACTAAAGAATTTATTTTTATCAATAATATTGAAAAAGAAAACAAATTTTATATCAAAACGGGGTCTGAACAGTGCACAAGACCCAATTTATGGAAATAACCCGTTATAATACTCTACCCACGTATAATTTGTTAAAAATACAATTAAACATATCAAGCATGCAATTTCTGGCGTAAATTTTGAAATAAACAAAGAATTCTATATTTCGGAAATACATCCAAATTTTTCCAATAAAATCCTAAATGCAATTTTCACAATCTATGATTACTAATAGAAATTGAGAGTTCATTACAATCACTAGGCGACGGAATTGAAGCACGTGCGCGGAAATCGAGGTGAATGGTGCGGAAATCGAGACAGACCGAACTTCGAAGCTGCTAATTTTCGAAACCGGCCCGGTGGTTTTGAAGATCTCGATGTGCTCGTCTCTTCTCCCTTCTACGATGAAAGACGGTTTGACCCCGAAATTGATGAAAATCGAGGTTGAAGTTACGAAATCTCCGTATAAAAATATGGCTGATTTTTGACTATACGGGGTGAAAAAGGCGAGAAAACGAAAGGAATTTGGGTGGGTTATGTAGAGAATGAGGCTGCGGACGTTTCTCCCTTCTGCATCGGAAGACGGTTTGACCCGGAAACGGACGAAATCCGAGGTCAAAGTTTTGAAATTTTCATATCCAAATACGGCTGATTTTTAACGATATCTGGTAAAATAGAAAGTGAAACAAAGAAATGTTGGATGGGTTTTGTAGAGAACGTAGCTGCGGACATTTCTCCCTTCTGCGTCGATCGTCGACGACGAGCCGTTTGTGAGAGATCTGAGATTGAAGATCGAAGAGAAGAAAAAAAATCATTTTTTTATATGTCTCGGCCGTATGGACGCGTTGGGGAAGATGACATTTTTAAAAAAAATTAAAATTATTATTTAAATAAAATGTGGGACGAATTCGGTATTTTGTCAATTGTTTCGATCGATAATAACTTGATCATCCGGACTCCAAAACTGACGAATGAATGCTCTATTTCACCTAATTTTTTGTTCCGGATCTAATGGTGTAGTCAATTTCTACAAATTTTATCTCTAACAAAAATTTACATTTTTGGCCTGAGGTGACCCCTAAACTTGATGTCGTTTTCGTTTTTGGCGATAATTCGACTTCCTGATCTCCAAAAATGACAAATAAATAGTCTATGTTGAATAATTTTTCGTTATGAACCCAATGGTATGATCGAATTTTAAAAATTATTCCTCTAACAAAAAGTCATTGTTTTAGCCTGGTCCGACCCGGTAATCGAGGATTTTGCTACTTTTATATTCGGACTCACATTTGAGCGTGCTTACAGGCTAAAGTATGTTTTTCGATCATTTTGAATCCAATGGTGAGGTCAAATTCCATTAAAAATGATCAGAACAAGGTCCTACAGTTTTACCCTAAGTCCCACTTTCAAGATTTTCTTAAAATTCCACTATTTATTTGTTCCTCGAGATACGAATTAAAATTTTGGGATTTTACACAGATAGACAGCCAGAGTCCGTCACTTGGTGAGTATTGGGGTTATACCCCCTAGTGGTATCGAATTGTCCAAAAGTATTATAGATTTTATTCTGAGCGTTAGGACTTTTGTTAGAGTGAGTAATAATTGTATAATCATGTATTCTGGTTATTCTTCCGCACTCTGATCTTTCGTACGTTATTAGACGTATATAAGCTTCCGCTAGTATAATAGTTTGTATATGTATGCAGGATTGTATGTCGTTTATCAAGTGCAGGTTGAACGCCTTGGAATGCTAACATAAACAGAGGAGACCATGACGAAATTTTGAGGTGCCACCAGTATCTCGAGATCTTACATTGGGATTTGTGTTAGCGTTCGACGGGGCGCCACAGATGGTATCAGAGCATAGTATTAGATCCGTATGGGATACAGATCTGTTATGTTTTGAAGAGTTAACTGATACCACAGATATTAGAGCGATAATCATAGAGTGTCACTAGGAATTCAGTATCCGAACTCATTAGTAATTCCGTATTGGAATTATGAGTTCTTCTGTGTCTAGAAGTCTATAGAGCCTAGTAAGCCTAGGATATGATTCTCAATTTTTTCTATTAGAAATGGAAATAGAGTCTATTACTAAGTTTCAGGCTACGATAGTAATTCATAGCTATGTAAAAATGATTTTGGCTTTATTCTTATAAGTGCCTGGTTACGGATAAACACAAGCGAAGGCAGTAAACGATGCAGATACCGAAATGCAACAGAGACGAAAAAAATTCTGGATCAGACCATTGACCCGATAGCACAGTTAATGTCATTCATCAGACAGATGGCTGAGTCTTATGTTAAGTTCAGAGAGGAAATATAAATAATACACCACCATCACCTCGAAGCCAAATTGAAATAAGGCAATTAGCATCAAATAAGAAACAAATAATTACGAAACTAGCAAATTCATAGGAAAAATAACCATATATGAGGAGTGAAATGATAAACATACCTACTCATTGGATGAAAGAATTTTATAAGAAACAACAACATGTACTGTAAAATCAGTCGAAAGAAAAAGTTGTATGTTATGAGTGACAAATTGGGACATAAAGGAGAGCAATGTTCGGGTCGACGTCAATCGATTAAGGATGCGTGGCTCAAAAAGATGCCAGACAAACCAATTCAGAGAACAATAAGGTCACTAGATTTTAATAAAGTTGATAACGTACTCGTGCCATCCCGAATAGACAAGACTAACGATAAGAAGCGAAAAATGATACAAGACTTACCATGATTGCAAGGTGCACCACTAAATCCAAGAAATGAGGGAGCGGTGGACCTCTTCGCAAGAGGTAAATATTATTCCACCTCAGGGACCACTACCATTAGTCGTGCCTTTGAAGAATGAGAGAATTCCCCAGCCCAAAGGACAAGTAAATCTAGATATGTGGTAGTAGAATTTTCAACGATTACGTCCACCGAGATTTGAGAGTTTTTTTTCGATCTGATTGAGATCAATGAGTGGATTTTGAAGACCTAAGATATTTTGAGTATCATGTAGTACCCGAGATATCAGTGGGTGATGGTGACTACTTTTTAGTTAGATGGAGATGTTAGTCATTAGTAACGTTTGAAAGGAATGTATTGGGAGATGGATCATTTGAATGGATAGACTTCAAGAGGATATTTCTCGATAGATTTATATCCGAGATTGCTCGAGAAATCAAGCACTAGGAGTTTTTGATATTAGTGCAGGGTACTCTATCAATTACAGATACTAAGATATGATGTTCATTATGTTGTCACGATATGCGCCCTAGCTTATCCTGACAAATCTACAGAAGGCCCGTAGATTCTTTAGAAGACTATAACCCTACCTAAGGGCCAAGAGGTCGATGATTGAGACTACTAATTATGGAGATACGGTAAATCGAGCTTAAAGGATAAAACGATAGGAGATAGAGTTACAGACCTCCAGGGGGCTAATGAGTTGACCTTAGACTTCTTTTCCTCCCAGATCAGATCCGGGCAAGAGGCCGATGTATTCGAGGCTAATCTTCCCCGGATCAGTGTATCCACAATATAGAACTCCTCCACCATCAAGTTGTAAAGTTCCCCAATCATTGAGTTATAGAGCAGCTGGAACTCCAATGATGCCAACAGGGCCAAAGGAACCAACAAAGCAGGCTCAGAGCCTACAGACTCCAATCTACCAACCATCCGCTTCACAGAAACCTACGAAGCCAAGATCGTTGACATGTTACGCATGTGGTCAGGTGGAACATATTAGGAAATAATGCCCTTTATCACAGTCGCGAGCAAGGATTATGACCCAGGAGAAAGTACCTGTCTCCAACGAAGTTTTGGAAGGTACAGTTTCTAATTATAATGTTAGAACGTGGAGTTTTACTCAATATTGATTCCTCTAGATTATATAATTCTATGAAGAATTTGCACACTTGCTAGAGCTAGAAACCACTGACACAGATCAAGTAATGAAATTATTTATACCATTGGGAGGCCTTGCGAAAAAAGAATAAGATTTTTGGAAGATCATTTAAGAACTTGCAAAATAGGTATTATAATAATTGTAAAGTATGAAAAGACAAGTGATGTTCAATTGGTACGCTAGTCTTTATATCAATAGTCTAGTCAATTACTTGTATATTACGCTAGTAGATAAGCAGGTGTTTCTTGTATATCCTTCATGTCGAGAGCTACTTCCTCGAATATCAACACAGGAAGTTGCATATCTTTCTTTTCGATTGAAGATGGCTTAACTTTGGGAGGCCTAACGACTGAACTATTAGATAAGGCAGCTCTTGATTTACGACTTCTTGAATCAATTCTTCTCCTATGAAAAGATAGATCATCTTTTCCCTTTTATCTTTCTATCATCGGTGTCGGTTCTAATTCTTCTTTTGCCTTCTCATTTCACGATCGTCTTATAGTAGAGGAATTCATTATTATCGTTCTCGTTAAGTGATCAATTCTTTCTACAGACAAGCGTTCACTTCGAGACTTCGATCGTGGCTCATTTTCACTCCTCGAAACGAAAGTGATATAAGTAAATATAATGATTCCGTAGAAGCAGCGACTACCACCTGCCTGTGCCCACATCCATCCTAAAGAGATTTAGTAGAGTATAAGTTCAGAGGTGGGTCGATGTAAAATGTGAGAAAGAATAATCTTGTGACAATGTTGCATTAATGATGACTTAATGGAATTGTGAGAAAATAGATGTAGGATTTATCCCCTCGAGTAAGATTTTAAATTATAAAAGTTATGACAAGGTTTTGAAGAAATATCACGATAAGTAGAAAATGTAATATTGAATTGAATATAAAGGTAATGGTGTGTTTGCGGTAAGACTATGCATTGAGGAGTAATATTCATAGCAATTATTAGTAAAATATAATAGACGGTGTAATTGGTGAGAGAAGAAAGATAAAGAATAGAGAAGATGTGAAAAGATTGTTGTTGATAGACATTGGTGGGGAAGTGATACAAGGTAAATTGATTGTTATCTTAGGGTTATACAAATAATGGATTTGTTAAAGTATGAATTTGAATTAGAGTGATAAATTAATGAATGTGTTGGGTTTACGAAAAATGGGAGACATAAGTCTACGAGTTATAAATGAGATTGACTTGAGACTAAAGAATAGATGGTAATCGAAAATAGGTGTTGTTTATTATAATGTCATGTTAGAGGAATCACGACAAAGCTCGATAAGGTATGATTTTAATTTCGAGGAAAAAAATTTTATTAAGGGGGCGAGAATGTAAAACCCCAAATTTTTAATTCGTATCTCGAGGAAAAAATAAATAGTGGAATTTTAAGAAAATCTTGAAAGTGGGATTTAGGGGTAAAATTTTATGATGTTTCTGATCATTTTTAATGGAATCTGACCTCACCATTACATTCAAAATGATCGAAAAACTTAGTTTTGCATGTAAGCACGCTCAAATGCTAATCCGAATATAAAAGTTGCAAAATCCTCGATTACCAAGTCGGACCAGGCAAAAATAGTGACTTGTTGGTAGAGAAAGAATTGTTAAAATTCGATCATACCATTGGATTCATAACAAAAAATTATTGAACATGGACTATTTATTTGTCATTTTTGGAGATCAGGAAGTCGAATTATCGTCAAAAACGAAAACGACATCAAGTTTAGGGGTCACCTCAGGCCAAAAATGTAAATTTTTTATAGAGACATAATTTGTAGAAATTGATAGATCCATTAGATCCGGAATGAAAAATTAGGTGAAATAGAGTATTCATTTGTCAGTTTTGGAGTCTGGATGGCCAAATTATCATCGATTAAAACAATTGACAAAATACCGAATTCGTCCCACATTTTATATAAATAATATTTTTAATTTTTTTTTTCTCATCTTCCCCAACTCGTCAAAACAGCCGCGACATATATAATGAAAAATTCATTTTTTTTTTCAAACTTCCACCTCAGATCTCGTGCAAACGGCTTGCCATCGACAACCGAAGCAGAAAGGAGAAATGTCCGCAGTTACGTTCTCTACAAAACTCACCCAACCTCTTTCCATTTCAATTTCTTTTTCATCCAATATCGTCAAAAATCAATCGTATTTGGATACGAAAATTTCGAAACTTTGACCTCGGATTTCGTCTGTTTCGGGGTCAAGCCGTCTTCCGACGCAGAAGGGAGAAACGTCCGCAGCCTCATTCTCTACATAACCCACCCAAATTCCTTCCATTTTCTCATCTTTTTCACCTAGTATAGTTAAAATCAGCCGTATTTTTATACGGAGATTTCGTAACTTCGACCTCGGTTTTCATCCGTTTCGGGGTCAAACCGTCCTCCGTCGTAGAAGGGAGAAAGGACGACCACATCGAGATCTTCGAAACCACTAGGCCAGATTTAAAAATTAGCCGCTTCGAAGTTCGGTCCATCTCGATTTCCGCGCACGTGCTTCGATCATTTCGCCTAGAGATTGTAAGGAACTCTCAATTTCTATTAGTAATCGTAGATTGTGAAAATTATATTTAGGATTTTATCGAAAAAATTTGGATGTATTTCTAAAATATAGAATTCTTTTGTTATTTAAAAATTCACGCTAGAAATTGCATGTTTGATATGTTTAATTGTATTTTTAACAAATTATACGTGGGTAGAGTATTTTAACGGGTTATTTTCATAAATTGGGTCTTGTACACTGCTCGGACCCCGTTTTGATATGAAATTTATATATTTTTTATATTATTGATAGAAATAAATTCTATAGTTGAAAAATATGATTTAATATTCAATGAACTCATATTGAGTTGATGAATATCAAAAAATGAATATTTTATGAAGAGATTGAAAACTGTAGAAATTGAAAAAAATGAAGAAGGGTATGAAACGGTAAAATGTCAGAGTCACACCCGAGGGGTGATGTCTGCATTTTACGTTGTTGTGTTGTGTATAGGTTGGTGAACAAATATCCAGGGATAATATTGTTGGTTGCATTTTTATTTAAATTTTTGTTAGCGCGAGGCGCTGTTTACATTTTCGTTATGTTATTTATTTTAGGCCGGGTGGCCACACTTGCATGGTAGGAAACTGGATATCTATTCTCAACCTTATATTGTTAAATTCTTTTTTGTTTTCAAATGAAAAGAATATATATATGTAACTATTTTGTGAGCTGTTAAAGAGTTTGTGAATGCCTGAAGGGATAGTACGTCATATCATCCGGAGTGGTGTACTATCCTGGGATGTACGGTAGGGACCACCAAGCTCATACGTTGTATGAGACGCGTATGGGAGTGGAGTCACAACTAGAATCCGGGTTATTCCTCTCTATCTTTACCAGTGAACTTGTAATGTAAAGGTGGTCGTATACGAATGGCTTGTACATTTGGGAATCACATGCACGCCTGATAGGCATAGACGAAGATGATTAGTCAGTGATCACTAAGAATCTATAGTAGTCAAACGTTCTGACACATCGAAAAGAGACCCACTGCTTACGGTCATGTCAAACGGCCAGCCTGAGCCGGATAAATGGTCAACCAAACGTGGTAAACAGCGACCAGCCACAAAATCAGGAACTAAAAGTCAGAGAAGAATTGTAACATCATGTCCCGACTGGGAGCGATCCAGTCGTGAATCCCAACTCTCTAATTCCAATACTCCACCATTGTGTATTATGTATCTGTTCCTTATTTTGATATATAAAATGAAATCCATGTTTATTGTTTCCATTTGATCAATTAGATTTGTATAAAAAGATAATGTTATAGTGAGTACTGTTGATCGATGTAATGTGAGTTTTAAAATGTTTAGTTGTTTATCCCTGGCTATATGTTCCAGTTAATCGTAGTTTATTCTGTAAAATTTTATATTGTTAAAATGATTTAATATGCTTATTCGTTCATGCTAGGAGGGGTTATTGGCAGAAATTGTGTTATTCCTTACTGGATAACCATTGTTACTCACCCTTTCCTTCTCCATTTTTTAGTTTCAAATCCGAAGCTTAGCGAGGCAGGTGTAAAACATGAGTGAGAATCATCTGGTGGGTCAGATAGACAGCCAGAGTCCGTCACTTGGTGAGTATTGGGGTTATACCCCCTAGTGGTATCGAATTGTCCAAAAGTATTATAGATTTTATTCTGAGCGTTAGGACTTTTGTTAGAGTGAGTAATAATTGTATAATCCTGTATTCTGGTTATTCTTCCGCACTCTGATCTTTCGTACGTTATTAGACGTATATAAGCTTCCGCTAGTATAATATTTTATATATGTATGCAGGATTGTATGTCGTTTATCAGGTGCAGGTTGAACGTCTTGGAATGCTAACATAAACAGAGGAGACCATGCCGAAATTTTGAGGTGCCACCAGTATCTCGAGATCTGACATAGGGATTTGTGTTAGCGTTCGACGGGGCGCCACAATTCATGTCCATAAAAATAATATAGCTACATGGGTCATCATTTTCCATAGAATACCCCTAATGTTACATTGAAATCAAAACTCTTTTTTTATGATAATATTTCACTCAATACAAACACCACCTTTAGCATGTTTTCTCATGCATTTTCATATATTTTTTTAATTTTTTATAATAAAAAATGGCCAAATAAGGTAAACACCTATGGTGGAGAGGATGGGGTGCCTGACACCTTTCCCATCCTCTAATCGAATCTCCTTACCTAGATCTTAAGTAGACTTTTCCTTTTCCAACGACTAAAGTCACTATAATGGCACAAATCAATTTAAAAAAATTATTTCGAGTGCCCATTCACACCCATTTCCAAAAAAGAATGGTGGCGACTCCAAACAATTTAGCAATGATGTTTCACGATGAGATAAATGGATAAGGGGTCAAATTATAAGTTCGCAAGGGATTAGGCGCCGAACCTGACCAATAAAGATAATCATTCTCTACTACGATCTAAATCTATCCTATGGTCAACGGGTAGAGGCTAAAGTCAATCTAGGGTCTCATCATCATCAATTTATATTGGATGTGTTAAACGAATCTTATGACTAAATATTCTTCCAAATATTACATAATTTCTCAAATTTCACACAAAAATGAAAACTTTTGAAAAGCCTTAATTTCAACCCATGCTTCAAAGTTGATGTGGTAATATTTCAATTAAAATCCACATACACAAAATATTTTTCCAATTAATTAAAATAAGAATTTATGAAAATTTTCTAAGTTAGAAAATTGTAAATATGAAATTTCTAATTCGACAATCTATGGAGTTTTTAAACTAGAAATTTGAAATTTCCTAAATTAGAAGTTTATGAATGCATGATGAGCTCCCAAACTAGAAACCTGTAAAAATTAACTTCCCAAAATAGAAAATTTCAAATGTGCAAGTTCCAAATTAGAAATTTATAAAAATGATTTTTCAAGATAAAAAATTATGAATATTAGATTTTTCAAATAATAATTTATAAATATTAGTTTTTCAAAATAGAAAATTATGATTTTAGGAAAGTTACCAAATCAATAAAAAATTCAAATTTACACGAATCTTCAAAATTGGCAAACTATGATTTTTTTAAAAGATTATTTTTGTCATGTAAATTCTTCAAATTTCACATAGTGGAATCCCACGATTGAGAAAACTTACGTGGCACCAAAAATCAGTGAATAGATTAAGGCTTATTTTAATAAGAAATAAAATTAATTTAAATCTTTCTATGTATACAAAAATAAATGAGTCAACTCACATGCAAGTTTTATAAAGAAATTTTTTTTTTTTTAAACTTCCTCTATACACAAAAATCAGTGAATTGACTCACATGCCAATTTTATTGAAAAAAATCAATTTTAAACTTTCTATGTGCAAAAAAATCAATGGGTTGACTTACACCCATTTTATTGAAAATTTTGATTTTAAACGTCTTATGTACACAAAAATCAGTGACTTGGTCCATTAACTTTGTGTATAAAAATTTAATTGGATCAATCTATTAATTCCAAAAGTCAATGAGTTGATCTACTAATATTTTAAAAAATCAAGGATTGCTATTAGTGCCACGTGCACAAAAATTGACGAACCAATTCGGATGTATATAAAAAAAAATTAAGAAATCAAGAATAAACAAAATAACTTACCTTCACTGAATAATTTCAGTTGTTTTGATCCCTTCAAAAACTAAAACTTGGATGGTCCTTGCCGAAGTTTAAAATGAGACATTGTGAGATCAAGGTATTTTTGGAATGATTTTAATGGCTAAGTAGAGGTCGTTTAGGACTGTTTTAGTGGCTGAAATGGGGACGATTTTGGAACTGATTTAAGGACTGATATAGGGGTGATTTTGGGACGATTTTAATGGTTGAAACAAAGGTGATTTGGGAATATTTTAATAGCTAAGATGGGACTGCTATCAGAGAGGACTAAACCAAGAGAGTGAGAAAAAAATAAAAATAAATAAGATGGCTAAAATGTGATGGAAAGGAGGGCTAATAGTGGCTCTCAACTTTGAGAAGAAGAAAACGAGCGTAAAGAAGGTAGGTGCTACCTTTTTTTTTCTTTTCCTCTTCTCCTAATTTTTTCTCTCTTGTTGTTATTTTTCCATTTTTTTTGGCCAAATGGCTGCTCCAAAAATGTGAGACTCCCCTCCTCCCAAGAAAAAGAGACCTCTCTTTCTCTTTATAGCATACTCTTTCTATTTTTTTTTTTTTTTTATCTTCTTTCCTTTATTTGTTTCTTTTTTTTATTTTTTTGTTTGCTTCTTTTTTCTTTTTTTGTTTGGTTCTTCTTTGATCGAATCAAAGAGAGACTCTTTCTCTCTCTACTTGAGTTTAAATGGAAAAAAGAAAAAGGACCACGATCCCATGTTTTGCAATCTGTGGTGATTAATTTTTTGATTTTTAATTTTGATCGATTGATTAAGTTAAAATGTCAAATGACTTAGGTAAATTAATTTTTAATTTTCAATTACGATTTGATTAAATTAAAATTTTAATTTGATGGGTTAATTGTATTATACTCTTTGATCTTAATTGGTTAATTAAAATTTGAGTTTGATTGGTTATTATACTTTGATTTGAATAATGATTGGTCGATTGAGTTTTAAATTCAATTTGATTGATTGAGTAGATTTTAATTGTAATGTTAAATGGTTAATTAGATTTTAATTTCAATGTTAATCAGTTGATTAGATTTTAATTCTAATGTTTATTGGTCGGTTGGATTTTAATTTCAATATTAATCGATTGATTAAACTTTGGATTGAATATTGATTTAAAGTTTTCAAGTTGATCGTTTGAATTTTAATTTCATTTTGATTTAAAAAATTCATGTTGGTTGTTTTATTTTGGTTTCCTAAGAGTTAACGTCTCTATGTACAAGTTGGACATCAAGAGGCGTTTCGGTCATTTTTGTTGATTTGGGTCCCGTTAGACTTGAAATCATATTTTACAGGTTATGAAGGTACTTTCAAGACTTTTCGAAGGTCCAAATTCATGAGGGATATTTTCGTTATTATATTGATTTTTGTCATGTGATTGTTTCTAAATCTCAAGGTCCCATTTTCCTAACGTTGCAATGTCTCTAAGTTATCGAAATATGTAGCAAACCTAAGTGTACGTGCTTAGTAAATCAAGTGTATAGTGTTAGCGATCCTAAGCATGCGTAATTCTATATCACGTGGCAAGGAAAAAGAAGATAGTGGAATTAAAAGACAAAGGAAATTGGGAGAAAGCCTCTCACAAGCTTTCCAATTCTCTACGTTCATCATTAGGAATCAACAATAACTGTGTTGACTTGAGGAAAAAGTCAACTGAGTTGACTCAAGAAAAAAGTCAACCTAAGGATAGTCTTGGATCGGGTCAAGTTTGACCCTAAAGTCCCTAGTGGAGTCGCCACTGAAATCGTCTCGACCCTTGGTCGTCCTCTAAAAAGTAGATGGTAGTGCAATCTACATATCTCGGGGATTTTAAAAGAATAGGGAGTCGCCACCTAGTTTAGGTCTAGGAACCAAAATTAACTCCAAATGGATATGGGTCAGTCCGCAGATCAGAGAGATGGGTAAGGAGCCAGGTTGCGGGTTTCGGAAGGTGTTAGGCACCAAACCTGTCTGATCAAGATGATCAGTCTCTACTGCGATCCAAAAATATCCTACGGTCAACACTCAAAGACTAAAAGTCAAAGTAGGGTCCAATTATCATCAAATCGCATCGGATTTACTAAATAAATCCTAGCTATGAAAATTACATGATTTCTCGAATTTATCATTAAGAAAATCCATGATTTAATGAGGCATACATGGCACCAAAAATTAATGGATCGATTTGATCATATTTTGAACAATATCAAATCGATTTTCAATGCCACGTATATAAGATTAGTGAATTGGCTCATTGACGATATTTTATCAAAGAGATTCGATTTTTGAACCGTTACGTGCATTAAATTAGTGAGTTTTTGAATCCATAAATTTCTTATCAAATAAATCTTGATTTTTTAAAATGTCACGTGTATTAAAATCAATGAGTTAACTCACATGCCCGATTTTATAAGAAATCTCAATTTGAAATATCCAATGCATACAAAAAAATTAGTGAATCAACTCATGCGTCCATTTTGTGGGAAAATTCAGCTTTAGATTTTCAATGTACACAAACTCAGTGATTCAACTCGATAATTTTGATTGAAGAAAATTTTTTAATTGTCACGTGAATCAAAATTAGTGAGCTAACTCACACATTTATTGAGCAAAAGAATTCGATTTTTAAATTATCACGTGCATAAAATCAGTGGGTTAACTCACAAATTATTAATCAAAGAAATACGATTTTTGAGTTGCCACGTGTCCTAAAATCAGTTGGTTAACTCACAAATTTTGAGTTGCCACGTGTCCTAAAATCAATGGACCAACTCGTTGTTCAATTTCATGGGAAATTTCGGTTTCCAATGCACATGAAAATCAGCGAGTTAGCTCATTGATTTTTCTTGAAAAAATCGATTTCTTAATTTGTCATGTATTCAAAAATTCATGAGTTGATCAATTCCGATATTAATGAGTTAACCTAATTTAATATTAGCGAATTGAAAAAATTGATTTTTTTTATTTTTCATGTATTCAAAAATTCATGAGTTGATCAATTCCAAGATTTGCGAATTAGCTAAAAAAAATCAATGAATCTACTTGATAATATAAACGCCCAATGAGCCAATCCACCAACTTGATATATGCGAGTTAATTCAATCAATCTAAAAATGGACGAATCAATCCATTAATATTTTGGAAACTTAAAAGTTGCCATTAATGCCACATATACCCCAAAAATCCATGAATTAATTAAAATGCATGAGAAATCAAGAAACAATAATAAAAAAAGAAAAATAATAAATAAAAATAAATAAATAAATAAATAATTACCTCTATCGAATAATTTCGTACGCGTGGATTCCTTCAAAAAGAACTCGAAATAATGTGTGAGCAGTTGTTGTAATCCTCCGAGCTCTTTTGATGATAATGGTTGTCGGGTTTTCTTCAAAGTGTGAGAGCATGTGTGAGACTAGTTTTGAATCAACACGAGGTTGAAAGAAGTTCGAATAATGTTAGAGGTAAAAGATCTGCGATGGAATGTTTGGCATAGATGAGAGATGAGCAAGACAGCTATGCTGTAGGTTGATCAAATAAAACGAAAACAATGACACTAGAATGTGTTATGGGCTGATTTAAAAATAGAAAAACAAAATAAGCTGTTGTTTGGGACGTTTCCAAGGGGAGGAAGAGACGGGAGAGAAGAGACCTTTAAGACGTGGCTGTTGTGTAAAAATAAAGAGAGGAAGGGAGGGAGAGGCGCATTGGAGACAAGTGTAACAAGCATGTGGGAAAGAAGAAGGCTGAGAGATGTGGATGGAGATGAATGCAGCAGCTAAGGAGCTATGTTGCAGGGAGTTAGGGAGATAAGAGGCAGAGAGGGGGGCTGTGTTGTGAAGGAGATGTAGGCAACTAAGGAGTTGGGACCTTGGCGTGAAAAAAAAGAGAAGAAGATGAGAGAGCCAATTGTGAGAGAGAGGAGGGCGTCCAGAGAGAGGTCTGTGAGTGAAGTTTTTTCTCCTCCTTTTTTTTACTTTTATTATTTTATTTTTGCTGACAGAACCAGAGAAAAGAAAAGGTCTAAGAAAGAATGAACATAGAAAAAAGATGTCTGAGAGTACAGCGAATCTATCCAAGAGAGAACGTGTGAGATATGGAGAGATGAGGGAGATGAGAATGTAGGTGTTTAATAGAGGTTTGGGCTGTTGGAGATGGAGGTAAGGTTGCAAATTTTTTAATGGAGAAGAAGAAGGAGTGTAGCAGCGACGATTGGAGAAAGAATTCGTGACAAATGACGTTGCAGCAAGGGCTGCTATGAAGTGTGGGTGAAGAAGACAGAGAGGGGGCTGGTAGAGAGAAACATGAAGATGGCTGGCTATTTTTTTTCATTTAATGGCTACTGCTTCTTTTCTGGTTGATCATAGTAGCTGATTTTTATATGGAGAGATAGGAGCCGTTGGGATAATGGTTGGTTATAAAGAAATGGGAGAAGAAGTGGGGAAGAAAGAGGGAGAGAGGGTTGAGGTCATGTGAGAAGAAGAAGTGGGTTGAAGACGTGGCTGCAGTGTGGGTGAAGAGAGCAGTTGGAGAAGGAGAAGAGGAACACGTGGGGAAGAAGAAGAAATGTGGTTTCTTCTTATCTTTTATTTTTTTGATAAATTTTTTTTTATTTTTTTTATTAAATTTTATTTTTCTTTTAATAGAATGAGGGAGGAATCCCACGCTACTCGTATAACGATAGTCTATTATCGCTAAATTCTAATTGGTTGATTTGATTGAAATTGTCGACAGTTTGATTTGAATTTTAATTTGATGTTTTAAATTACATTTGAATTTGTATTTGGCTTTAAATCTTGAATTTTAATTGTTAGATTAAAATTTAATTTGAATTTTGATTGTTTATTAGTCGATTTTGTCTTGTTTTGATGGGTTGATCGATTCGATTTAATTTTGATTGGTTGATCGATTCGATTTAATTTTATTTTTACATTTTAATTAGTTGAGTGATTTCAATTTGATTTTAATTTGAGTTTTAATTGATCAATTACTTTTGATTTTAATTTTGATGACATTTTAATCGGTCGAGTCATTTTTATTATTATGTTTTTTAATTTTCATTGGATTTTGATTTTTAACTTGTCAATTTTTTAATTTAGATTAGATTTTCAATTTGATTTTCGATTGGAATTTGATTTGGATTTTAAATTGATTTTTTTTTTTGTTAAATTTTCGATTTGAATTTTATTTTAGTTTAATTTTTTTTATTTGAACTTTTTTTTCCTAAGGATCAAGGTCTCTATGTTGGAGTGGGATGTTAAGGGGCGTTTTGGTCATTTTTACGATTTTTATAGATTTTCCTCAAATTTCTCTGTTTTCATCGATTTGAGTCCCGTTAGACTCGGAATCACATTCTAAGTGCAATGGAGGTACTTTCGAGATTTTTCGGAAGTCCAAATTTTATGAGGGATATTTTCGTCATTTTGATGGTTTTTTTTTACCAATTTTTATAATTTTCTCTGTTTTCATCGATTTTGGTCCCGTTAGACTCGAAATCACATTCTGAGTGCAATAGAGGTACGTTCGAGGCTTTTCAGAGATCCAAAATTTATGAAAGGTATTTTCGTTATTTTTGTGATTTTTATAGATTTTTAGGGATTTCAGCGTGAAGTTTCTTTCAGTCCCTGTGTGACTATTTCTAAGTTCCAAAGTTATATTTTCCTAGTGTAGCAAAGTCTCTAAGTTATCAAATTGTGCAGTGAACCTAAATGTACGTGATTGCTAAATCGGGTGTAAGGTGTAGCGTGAGTAAATTTCTAGGTCGAGTAGTGACGAGTAGGGGGGATAAAAAGACTAAAAACGGAAAGAATAAAGCAGTACTCACAAGCCTTCGAGTTTTTTTTTATTCATCATTAGGAATCCACCAAAACCGGGTGACGAATTGTCGAATTAGGCAGATGCCGAAATGAGGTATCTACAGATTCCCCTCTTTGGCAGAGGGTGGAAACAAATTAGATGCCCAATCTATTGTGGTAGATAGTGTGACATCTGAATGCCAAAGCTAGTAACAGCTTATTTTGCAGCCTGATTCGACAATTTGTTGAAACATCCAAATCCTTGAGGGTAACCTCTCCTTGGAAAAAATGTCAGATCCTTGAATTTTGAAAAATTCTCCTTGACTAATGCGAATACAATGTGAGTGCACGTATGTGCAATTGTGTAGTAATGATTTTGAAAATATGCACCTCCATTCTACAAATTCATGCTAAGAGGATAGCAAACTGTGTAAGATCAACATAAAATCCGTGCAACATGTTTTTTTAGAAAATCAGATAAAACTGAGTAAAATCTTTGCAGGTCTGAGTAAAGTCTGAGACAAATCTCAGTGGGTCTGAGCAAATTCGAGAAAACCCTCGGTGGCATCTGAGCAAAATCTGAGAAAATCCTCGGCGGTATCTGAATAAAATCCGAGAAAGAATCTCGACAGGTCTGAGAAAAATCTGAGTGGGTCTGAGTAAAATTCGAGAAAACCCTCGGTGGTATCTGAGAAAAATTTGAGAAATCCCTCGGTGGTGTCTGAGCAAAATCCGAGAAAGAATCTCTCGGCGGGTCTGAGCAAAATCTGAGCAGGTCTGAGTAAAATCTGAGAAAACCCTCGGCACTGTCTGAGTAAAATTCGAGAAAAAATCTTGACGGGTCTGAGCAAAATCTGAGCATGTCTGAATAAAATCCAAGAAAACCCTCGACGGTGTCTGAGCAGAATCCGAGAAAACCCTCGGTGGAGTCTGAGCAAAATCAGAGAAAGAATCTCTTGGTGGGTCTGAGCAAAATCTGAGCAGGTCTGAGTAAAATCTGAGAAAACCCTCAGCACTGTCTGAGTAAAATTCGAGAAAGAGCCTCGGCGGGTCTGAGCAAAATCTGAGCAGGTCTGAGTAAAATCAGAGAAAACCCTCGGCGGTGTTTGAGTAGAATCTGAGAAAACCTTCGGCGGTGTCTAAGCAAAATCCGAGAAATAATCTCGGTGGGTCTGAGCAAAATCTGAGCAAGTCTGAGTAAAATCCGAGAAAACCCTCGGTGGTGTATGAGCAAAATCCGAGAAAGAATCTCGGCAGGTCTGAGCAAAATCTGAGCAGGTCTGAGTAAAATTCTAGAAAACCCTCGATGGTGTTTGAGCAAAATCCGAGAAAGAATCTCGGCGGGTCTGAGCAAAATCTAAGCAGTTCTGAGTAAAATCCGATAACACCCTCGGCGGTGTATAAGCAAAATCCAAGAAAGAATCTCGGCGGGTCAGAGTAAAATCTGAGCAGGTCAGAGTAAAATCTGAGAAAACCCTCGGTGGTGTCTGAGCAAAATTCGAGAAAGAATCTCAGCGGGTCTGAGCAAAATCTGAGCAGGTCTGAGTAAATTCCAAGAAAACCCTCGGCGGCGTCTGAACAAAATCCGAGAAAAAATCTCGGCGGGTCTGAGTAAAATCTGAGCAGGTCTGAGTAAAATATTGGAGTAAAAATCTCACTCCATAGGAATCATTTTTTTTTAATGGTCAGGTCAACATTTGAACCTCAGGGGTTTTCAAAAAATGCTATCGAAGGGGTAACCTTTAATTTCAGATTTTCCTTATCCCTTTAGGCTAGAATTGGTCAGGCTTAAGAACAAAAATGCCCCTAGTTTGATAAGACCTTACACTGGAGATAATTGAACATATTTTGAAAAGACATGCCCCTAATGTTGGGGAAAATAAATATGCTTCCGAACAGAAGGGGAAGTGCCCCTCAATATGAAAATTAGAAGTTTTAGATTATCACAAGTGCAATAAGGATTCACTTTTAATTTTGACTTTATTGAAAATCATGAGTCAGGCTCATCTATTAGAAACAAATATTCACTTTTGAGATTCATCTTGGAGATCACGTTCTTCCCCTTTGGCTCACTTAGGAAAGTAAACTTTTCCAGATCAGTCGTAGACGAGATACATGTGGCTTCTAAGTCTTTGCCTGACTTAAAATAGTTATTAAAGCTTGGTCATTCAGATTTCTGATGCTCTGACTAGGCTCGTCTTTTCAGATTTTCGGCTCGATGGAGATTTTCTTTTAATTGCTCTATCTTTTGCCTAGATTGCATGTTCAGGTTTTCAATTTAGCGAGCATGCTCTAACTTTTGCCTAGACCGCCTTTTCAAGTTTTCAATCTAACGAGCTTACAATTTTCTTTTTCTTTGCTCTGATTGTTACCAAGGTCGTCCTTTCGGATTTTCAACCTTGCGAGCTTGCCTTAATTTTTGTCTAGGCTGCCTTTTCGGGTTTTCAACCTAGGAGGCTTTTTTTTTTTTGAACTTCTGGATTTACTGTCTGATCACGCTTGTTATTTTCCTCAACCTTTCCATGCGATACTTAGGAGGACTTCCATAGGTGGGCTTAGGAGTTGGCTAAGAAAGAAATGAGACTTGAGGCTCAAGAACCCGAATGCCTCTTGTGTGGCATTCCTTTAAAATAGTTTTCTTTTCCTTCCCCATTTTGACAAATTTTTTCTTTGCGGGGGAACATATTTTTTTTATTTTTTGAACTGATCGGGCCTGAAGTAACTTCTCAGTTTGCCTACGTACCCTAGAATTTTGGGATCAGACCAAAACATAGTTCAAAATTTTCCCTCCCCTGGGTTGGGTGATCGGGCTAAGAAAGAAAAAAGGTTTTTTTTTTTATTTCATTTTTTTAAAATGGCTGCAAGGGGCTAAGAAATGAGATATTTAACTGGGTGACAGGAAAATTGGTTCGACCGAAGATGGCCTCCTCAAATATAATACCGCTTAATCTAGTCAAGGTTTTTCGGTTCTGGTAATTCAATGCCATCGTGATCTTGGAGTTTAACAGTTTTCCCAGGTAGTACCTCTTTGATAATAAAAGGACCTCCCCAATTGGGCTTGAATTTACTTCTAGGATCGAAGATGGGTGCTCGATTTTCATTTAGTACTAGGTCCCCAATTTGTAAGTCGCGAACTTTAACAGTTTATCAAATGCCCGAGCAACTCTTTTCTGATATGCTTGCACATAGTACCGAGCTCTAAGTCATTTTTCATCTATTAAATTCAACTCTTCATACCGGTGACGAACCCAGTCTATTTCTGATAACTGACTTTGCATTAGAATTCTGAGGAATGGAATTTCCATTTCAACTGGTAAGACAGCTTCCATTCCGTATACTAATGAATAAGGGGTGGCCCCGGTGGAAGATCTTATCGAGATACGGAATGCCCAGAGCGCAAATGGTAATTTTTCAGACCAATCCCTATGTGATTGACACATTTTCCGGATGATTGTCTTGAGATTCTTATTAGCTGCTTCAACTGCTCCGTTAGTCTGGGGACGGTAGGGTGATGATTTGTGGTGCCGGATCTTGAACTTTGAACATAAAGCAACAACTTCAGCTTTAAACTGTGACCCGTTATCAGATATTAGTTCCGAAGGTACCCCATATCGACTGATAATATGTGTTTGGATGAACTTGGCAACTTTGGATGCAGTGAGAATAGCATATGAAGTGGCCTCCACCCATTTTGTAAAATAATCAATGGCCACGATAATGTACTCATGTCCATTTGATGTTTTAGGTGTGATTTTGCCAATTATGTCGATACCCCATACAGAAAATGGCCATTGCGAAGTCAAACCCCAGTCTCATGACTAGCATGTATGAGGTTAGCATGTACTAGGCATTTATGGCAAATCTTGACCAGGTGATAACAATCTGTTTCCATTGTTGGCCAGTAATACCCATGTCTCATGATTCGTTTGGCTAACATCTTTCCATTCATATGCGGTCCACAGTCTCCGGAATGCAACTATTTTATTATTCGTTCAGCTTGATTTTTGTCAACACATAACAAATGAATTTCATCATAAGACCTCTTATATAAGTTTCCTGCGCACAGGATGAACTGGGATGCGAATCTCTATAGGGTTTGTCGTTCTTTCTTGACGCTTCAACTGGGATGCGAATCTCTATAGGGTTTGTCGTTCTTTCCTTGACGCTTCAATTGGGAGCTCTTGTTTTTTCAATACTTTATGGATGTCAGTGTACTATGGCTTTCCGTTAGGGAGTCGAGCAGCGATGTCGACCTAATGGCAATATGCAGGTTTATCTTTGATTTCGACTGTGATAGGCCTTAGTTCCATGCTTGCAGGCAAATGGATCATTGAAGAAAGAGTAGCTAGAGCATCAACGAATCTGTTCTCTTCCCTTAACAGATGTTAGAACAAGATGGCTTTGAACTTCCTTACTAAATTTAGCAGATACTCGTGATAGGGTTTCAGTTTCACGTCCTTAGTTTTCCATTCTTCCAACGACTGATGTATAACCAAAGCTGAATCTCCAAATACTTCAATTTCTGTGATACCTAGATTAAAAGCAGCCTCGAGCCCAACGATGCATGCTTCGTATTCAGTTGTATTATTAGTATTGGAGAAAACTAGCTTAAAAGCAATCGGAATATGGCATCCTTCGGGAAAGAACAAGACTGCCCCTATTCCAAACCAGTTCTGATTTGCCGCTCCATTAAAGTATAAATGCCATACTTTATTTTGTTATTATTCTTCAATGTTCAGGATATTTTCATCTGGGAATTGATTGGTAGGTCTTGTTCCTTCTACCACTGGATGATCAGCCAAGTATTCTGCGACTGCTCTTCCTTTGATAGATTTCTGTGTAACATGCGTAATATCAAATTCTAACAATAACAATAACCAACGTACAGTTCTTGTTGTCAATGCCGGCTTCTCGAAGAGATATTTTAGGGGATCCATCCGAGATAACAGAATGACTGAATGAGAGAGCATATAGTGCTGAAGCATTTGAGTAGCCCATACTAGTGCTTGGCAGGTCTTTTCGAGAGTTGAATACTTTCATTCATACTCTAACATCTTCTTGCTGATATAGTAGATGGCTATCTCTTTGTGATTATTTTTATCATATTGTGCCAGCATGCATCCCATAGCTTCTTCCGTGACATACAAGTAAAGGAGAAGTGGTTCACCTGGGGTAGGTGGAACCAAAATGGGCGGATTTAAAAGATAATCCTTAACTTGGTTGAAGGCTTTTTGGCATTGCTCATTCCATATTGTCAGCTCATTTTTCTTGAGAAGCTTGAATATAGGTTCGCACACATTGGTGAGCTGAGCAATAAATCTGCTAACATACTGAATTCTGCCTAAGAACCACCCGAATCTATTTTTTAGTCTAGGAGGTGCCATTTCTTGTATAGCTTTGATTTTTCTAGGGTCTACTTTGATCCCCCTTTGACTGACTACGAATCCAAGTAATTTTTCATAAGTCACTCCAAATACGCATTTTTGAGGGTAAAGGCGTAACTGGTATTTTTGGATCCTTGTAAGAAACTTCTCTAATGCAGCAACGTGTCCCGATCATTTTTTGGATTTCACTATCTTGTCATCCACATAGACCTCGACCCCCTTGTGTATCATGTCGTGCAATAAGGTCGTAGCTGCTCTTTGATAGGTAGCTCCAGCGTTCTTCAAACCGAAAGACATGACTTTGTAGCAAAAGGTTCCCCATTGCGTGATGAATGGTGTCTTTTGCATGTCGCGAGGGTTCATTTTTATCTGGTTGTACCCCGAAAACCCATCCATAAACGAAAGCATGGTGTGCCCTGCTGTATTATCGACCAATACATCTATGTGAGGCAACGAAAAACTATCATTTGGACTAGCCTTATTTAAATCTCTGAAGTCCACGCACATTCACTTTCTCATCTTTTTTGGGAAGTAGGACTACATTAGCAATCCATTCTGGGTACTCCACCACTTTCAAGAATCGGGCATTGATCTGCTTAGTGACCTTTTCTTTAATCTTCAAAGTCCATTCTGGCTTCATACGTTGGAATTTCTGCTTTATCGGTCGAGCATCGGGATGCAATGGATGTTGAACGATATATGTACTTGTTCCTGGCATGTCCTCATAAGACCACGCGAATACGTCTTTGAACTTTTTGAGCAAATCTACTATCCCTTCGCGTTCCTCAAGAGATAAGATGACTCCGATTTGAATCTCTTGAGGATTTTCTTTAGTCTCGAAATTGACTAGTTCTGTTTCTTCCATTACAGGTTATGACGTTCATCTTCTTGTTCAAGTAGTTTAATTAATTCGATAGGAGTTTCTTCATTAGAAGATTCATCCTTCGAAGTCAGATTATCAATTAAATCATTATTGCACTAGGGGTAATCAGAAACTTCTTATATTTCATTAAAGATAGATGGGGTGACAGGACTTACTACGGACCCGACAGACTCATCATGACTAGACCCAACATACAGCAAATGACTCATTATATAGTAATTGGAAAGAGACCCAACTGCGGGTGTGATTACAAACTGTGGGTTTTGAGAACCACTCTTGACTGACAAGACTGACATGTTTCCTTCTTCGAAAAACATTTGAGCAATATTGAGTGAATCCATGGTCGTCTGTCAATCATTTGCTCCTTCAAATTCTTTAGATGCTTTATCTTCTTCCTTGTTAGGCCAACCCATCCCAAAGAAAATCTCAAATCTTGGTTGGCGAGTACCCGTGACGTGGTCGATAAAGGGTTCTGGAAAACCACAATAAGGGAAATCTTTCCCTACTTTCACGAAGCACCCATTAAGGGTTTTGCGATAAGGCTTCATTTTGATTAGATCAGCGACATGCCCTTGTCTCATCGCGTTTGCTTTATCTTTCCTTGTCTTCCAATATCAGGCCCAATCTTCTTCGGTAGGTTCATACCCCAACCCGAATATCCCAACTACTTCTTGAATGGCTGGTGCAGCTTTGATCCCCTGTTGTCTACGACCCAAATCCATGCTTGAGAATAATCTCATGTTTTTGAACATGCTGGCCACGCAACAACTGAACATATTATCGATAGGTACCAGCTTTTTCGCAGAATCGTCCCACTGAACAGCATTAATGTTTTCAAATTCAAACAGCTGAATTGTATTTCTTTCTATTTAGGTTGAATTTCAGGTACGACTTGGTTTTGATTTCGTTCACAATCCCCATAATTTTGGCATCCCCATGAAGTGTGATTACTAAACCGTCTTTGATGAACTTAATCTTCTGATGCAAAGTAGAAGGTACGGCATTAATCTGATACAGCCACGATCTCCCTAGTAATAGGTTGAATGATGACTGAATATCCAAGACTTGAAATTCCACAGGAAAGTCTGCTATACCCATGGATATTCGTAACATCAAAGTCCCTAGTACATCCATTTTCGTATTATCGTAAGCTCTGACGCCTTGGCTAGTTGGTTTGAAGTCTTCTGTTTTGAACCCGAGGCAAGTTGCGGTCTTCAAAGGACAGACATTTAGTGCACTTCCACTATCTACCAAGAGTAGATGGACTCTCATTCCATTGCAGTCAATTGTAATGTGTAACGACTTTGTGTGGCTCGGCCCTTCTTTTGGGAGATCTGAGTCTGAGAAATATAGACTATTTTCAACATAGGTTTCCCCTACTATACTGGCTAATTGATCTGGAGATGTGTCAAGGAAAACTTGGGCTACCCTTAATGCTTTGAGAACAGCTTCCCTATGAGTTGTGGAAGCCATGAGCAAACCCCAAACTGAAATGTTGGCGCCTGCTTTTTTTAACTGTTTGATAACGATATCATCCTCTTCAATAGTTTCCTGGATGGGGTCTATTTTTTCTTTCCTTGCTAAGGCCGCTGGATTGTCAATACTAAGTTTCGGTGACTTAAAGACTCTCCTTCCTCGTGTCATGTGCTTGACTTCATCACAAGAGAGTGAAAATAGCTCGTCTTCTTCGGTCAATAGATAAGGATCTTCATCTGTTAAAGAGAATGGATTTTTCGAGATCATTTCTGCCAAGAGGTAACTGGTATATGATGGGCTATCGTAGCGAGGTAGGGATAGACAGTGTGATTCATCTTCAGTTAGATCAAATGGCTCATGGCTTGTGGCATAGATCTCATTATTGAAAACTATTCCGATAAGAGGATAACTGGGTGGTTTGGCGTAGATTGGATGGAAGAAAGAGACTGTGTCGAATGATAGTTGGGTGTTTGAAACCATATTCAGTATTGGCGGAGGCTGATATGCAGGTAATGGATTGGTGGTGACATTTGGCGGTGTTGGGGTAGGAATGATGACTTTTTATCATCGATGAGATTTTGGATGGCATGGCAGAGAGAGATGCATCGATCAATATGATGACCAGGGCTTTGATGGAATTCGCAAAAGATGTTAGGGTTATGTAAAACTGGTACGGGGTTTGGCAAAGGTCGAGGTTGGAGAGGGGTGAGGAGTCTTTTTTTCAATAGTTTTTTAAAGGCTACAGTGAGGGTCATCCCTAGATTTGTGAATTGTCGAAGGGGGTTCTACCTGATTTTGCTTGATTATTGGTTTGAGCTGGGGGTTGAACTGAGGTGGTGGAAGTGTTGGCTATATAGGCTTGGTTGACGTTGGGTTTGGAATTAGTGAAGGGTTTTTTGGCAGAAGAGTTGGAAAGGATCCCAAAAACATCCTCAAGTTGGCTTCCAGCTTGTAAAAGGGATTCAAATGTGGGGAGATACTAGGCAACTAAATACTGAACATACCCCTGCGAGAGATTTTTCAAGATGATTGCCACTTGTTCATTTTCTGATGGTTTATCCCACTTCTGTGCAGCCTTAGCCCTCCAACGGCTAATAAAATCAGTAAATGTTTCCCCATTCATCTGCTTAGTGGATTCCAAATCCCGTCGAGAAGTTTTGATTTCAGTGCTGTACTTGTACTGGTGCCAGAACATCCTTGACATATTTTCCCATGTCCCTATTACAGTTGAATCTTGGGACATTAACCATCGTAGCACTAATCCTGATAGAGTACACTAGAACAACAGTGTCATTTGTTCGTCACTGTTGCCCATTGTGTGCATGTTGGTGACATATACCTTTTGATGCGTTTTTGCGCTGCCTACTCCATTGAATTTTTCTATTTCTGGCATTACAAACTTTTTGGGCAAATGGATCTTAGGGATTTGATTCAAAGCCTCTATTCCTGTCGTGATTTCATCAATCCCTTTTATGTTCTTCACGGCTGTTTCTAACTGAGTCATTCTGTTGGTTAATATTAGATTTTCATTAAAGTGCTCATCATTTCCGTCAAGCTCATAAACCTCATCCAGATTCTTAGCTGTGCTACCTTCCGGTCCCTTGCCCCTTTGATCATTAGACTGGTCTCTTGTTGACTCAGATATCTCTTCTAGTACTTTTACCTTACTTTTTATGCTGTTCATATCCATTGCAAAGACTGTCAGGATCTTACGAATTTTCGCGAGTTCAGATTCAGAAGCCATTTTTTATGGTTCACTTGGCGCTGATGTTCTTTCCAAACGACCAGACTCTCGACTCCAACTAGGTGGCGGACGCTTAAGTTTGGGCGCAATAGTATCCTGAAATCCCATCAAAGGTGAATTAAGAATTTGTCCATTTTGATAGCATTTACTTTTATTATTATAACTGATGAGTTGTGCTAGTCAAACTTATATCTGATGAGGTGATTTATTGTTAATTAGGGCCTTATAAAAAAGAGACTTCTCATTAAAAATCGTACTAATGAGACAAATGCGAACACAAAAGAAATGAGGAGACTCTCTTCTTAAAGCAAAGATGACTCGATCTGTTCTAGTACTTCTACCTTGCTTTTTATGTTGTTCATATCCATTGCAAAGACTGTCAGGATCTTACGAATTTCCGCGAGTTCAGATTCAGAAGCCATTTTTGATGGTTCACTTGGCGCTGATGTTCTTTCCAAACGACCAGACTCTCGACTCCAACTAGGTAGCGGATGCTTAAGTTTGGGCGCAATAGTATCCTGAAATCCCATCAAAGGTAAATTAAGAATTTGTCCTTTTTGATAGTATTTACTTTTATTATTATAATTGATGAGTTGTGCTGGTCGAACTTATGTCTGATGAGGTGATTTATTGTTAATTAGGGCCTTATAAAAAAGAGACTTCTCATTAAAAATCGTACTAATGAGACAAATGCAAACACAAAAGAAATGAGGAGACTCTCCTCTTAAAGCAAAGATGACTCGATCTAGGACCCTACATGCTCTTCTACTTCTCTCTTATGCTTCTTGAATGCTTGTTGATCTTCTGATTCAATAAGTAACCGATGGTCCCAAGCGGTAGCTATGTGTTTTACCAAGTGCACAGTCGGCTCTTTAATAGGATGTCGATTTCTCCGGAGCATTGGGATCTATGAAAGGAATCCTATCTGTCTTGGTATCATCCTTGGGCAATAAAAAGATGTATTCAGCAGACCAGTGAGCATTACATGATCAGACCTTTTTGAAGCAAGCATAGTGCCTTCATCTATTCTTGATCCCAATCTATCCCAATTTACATCTTGTGTAGTCAAATTTGAGAGCCAGTCCTTCCAGGCTTCTATGGTGCAAAGTCCACCAATGTTTCCTTTCTTGTGAATTTTTCTCATTTACTTTCCTTGATTTGCTGGAACTCTGCGATGCGAAGTTGGATACATAATCACAGATAAAGCAAATATGGACTACCTCGAAATCCTACCTCTCATGTGCATTCTCATTTGATAATCCCTCAAAAGTCTCGACGAGTATTGTGGGGACTGGGTTAACCTTCTTTTAAGTTGTCCGGCAATATCTGCGAAGAAGCCCGGTAACTGATGACCCATCCTAAATGAAACCAGAAAATATGTTGACAATATCCTCGGACATAAAGTAAAATCCTTGGCCTTCCTATGAGGTTCTGGAGAGAAATCCCCAGGATTTTCTTGTTCAGGAGTTTGGTGTACTTCTAAGAGTCTCTACATGTTCAGTAAACCGTGATCTGTGAATCTTCTTACTTTTTTTGGCTTAACTCCTAATCCTTTCGAGAGTTCTTTTGTGAATTTGGATTTCGATGGAAGACGAATCATCGGACCCAATGTACTTATCCTCATAATATTACAATAATCTTCATGAGTTGGACAAAGTGTGACTGAACCAAAATGGAATACGTGGTAATTCGGGTCCTAAAAATTGGCCGCAGCACATAAGAAATTCCAATTGACAATTACTGACTTGAGAGAGAATACGCTTTGAAGTCCATATGTACTAAAGTTGTATTTTTCGACGGTGATGAACGCATGTAAAGCTCTTTCCATCAACAATTGTACATCATCATGAGCCATGTAACCAAAAGAAACTAACTCTCATTACTGACACATCAAGCCATGTTTATATTTTAGTACGATCTTTAATGTGATTCAACCATTTTAATTTAAAGAAAGGTCCGATCCATTGAATAAAATTGGTCAAAAAAAAGTTTAGTTATCACATTTGGACAGATTCTATCCAATGGATTCAAAAAATAATATATCACCTCATTGACATTTAATTGAACCAATTAACTCGAACGACTCGTATATTGATCCAAAAGATTAACGTACCAATTGGACTAATGGGTTGGAAAATGATTGGCCAACACAACTTTTCAATTACAATTATTGGGTTGGACCGATATTGCGGGTTCCATTTGAGCGGTGTGGATTGGTCCACCCTCTTACCTTTTGGTTAGTTTAGCGAAAAGCAACCCGGGAGCACTTATGGTCGATTCGAGTCATGGCCTAATAGGACCGCACCTGAGTTCTAGGCTTTCTATATGATTGAGGCTAGGTTAGGACAAAGCTTACGTCACTTCAGGCCGAAACACCGATATACTATTCTAGTTTTACCTGGTAAAGCAGTACGTGGTGCACCAGTTTGATATACCCGAAGGTACTGTACTGAAATTATAGCGTTCACGGGCGTCCCCTGTTTCTCGAAGCACCAGGTTAGCTTAGATCCGGCTACTGGGTTTATAAGGACATGACATGATGCAAATATGCGTATGCATGCTCGTGAGTGTGTGCAAAGGGACAAAGTGCACCCGGGGCATTTTTGGCAAATACCACCATACAAATCAAATACATCTAATCATCAATCCAATCAATATAGATAAACAATTAAACATATCTAATCACATGCCAATGAAAGAAATGACAAATATCTAGCCTAATCTAAGAGTCTCATTGAGTCAACTGGGTTGACTCGAGAAAAAGGCAATTGAGTTAACTCAATGAAAAAGTCAACCTAAGGATAATCTTGGATCGAGTCAAGTTTGACCCTAAAGTCCCAGTGGAGTCGCCATTGAAATTGCCTCGACCCCCGACCGTCCCCTAAATAGTAGATGGTAGTGCGATCTACGTATCTCGGGGATTTTAAAAGAATAGGGAATAGCCTCCTAGTTTAGGTCTATGAATCAAAATTAACTCCAAATGGATATGGGTCAGTCTGCGGATCAGAGAGATGGGTAAGGAGCCAGGTTACGGGTTTCGGAAGGTGTTAGGCACCAAACCTGTCTGATCAGGATGATCAGTCTCTACTGCGATCCAAAAATATCCTACGGTCAACACTCAAAGACTAAAAGTCAAACTAGGGTCCAATCATCATCAAATCGCATCGGATTTACTAAATAAATCTTAGCTACGAAAATTACACGATTTCTCGAATTTTGCATTAAGAAAATCCATGATTTAATGAGGCATACATGGCAACAAAAATTAACGGATCAATTCGATCATATTTTGAACAATATGAAATCGATTTTCAATATCACGTATATAAGATTAGTGAATTGACTCATTGACGATATTTTATCAAAGAGATTCGATTTTTGAACCGTTACGTGCATTAAATTAATGTGTTTTTGAATCCATAAATTTCTTATCAACTAAATCTTGATTTTTGAAATATCACGTGTACTAAAATCAATGAGTTAACTCACATGCCCGATTTTATAAGAAATCTCAATTTGAAATATCCAATGCATACAAAAAAATCAGTAAATCAACTCATGCGTCCATTTCGTGGGAAAATTTAGCTTTAGATTTTCAACGTACACAAACTCAGTGATTCAACTCGATAATTTTGTTGAAGAAAATTTTTTAATTGTCACGTGCATCGAAATTAGTGAGTTAACTCACACATTTTTTGATTAAAAGGATTCGATTTTTAAGTTATCACGTGCATAAAATCAGTGGGTTAACTCACAAATTATTAATCAAAGAAATACGATTTTTTAGTTGCCACATGTCCTAAAATCAGTGGGTTAACTCACAAATTTTGAGTTGCCACGTGTCCTAAAATCAGTGGACCAACTCGTTGTTCAATTTCATGGGAAATTTCGGTTTCCAATGCACATGAAAATCAGCGAGTTGACTCATTGATTTTTCTTCAGAAAATTGATTTCTTAATTTGTCATGTATTCAAAAATTCATGAGTTGATCAATTCCGATATTAATGAGTTAACCCAATTTGATATTAGTGAATTGAAAAAATCGATTTTTTTAATTTTTCATGTATTCAAAAATTCATGAGTTGCTCAATTCCAATATTTGCGAATTGGCTAAAAAAAATCAATGAATCTACTTGATAATATAAACACCCAATGAGCCGATCCACCAACTTGATATATGCGAGTTAATTCAATCAATCTAAAAATGGACGAATCAATCCATTAAAATTGTGGAAACTTAAAAGTTGTCATTAATGCCACATATACCCCCAAAATCCATGAACTAATTCAAATGCATGCGAAATCAAGAAACAATAATAAAAAAATAAAAATAAATAAATAAAATAAAAATAAAAAAAATTACCTCTACCGAATAATTTCAGGCACGTGGATTCCTTCAAAAAGAACTCGAAATAATGTGTGAGTAGTTGTTGTAGTCCTCCGAGCTCTTTAGATGATAATGGTTGTCGAGTTTTCTTCAAAGTTTGAGAGCGTGTGTGAGACTAGTTTTGAATCAACACGAGGTTGAAAGAAGTCCGAATAATGTCAGAGGTAAAAGATCTGCGATGGAGTGTTGGGCATAGACGAGAAATGAGCAAGACAGCTATGCTGTAGGTTGATCAAATATAGTTAAACAATGACACCAGAATGTGTTATGGGCTGATTTAAAAATAGAAAAAAAAAATGGGCTGCTGTTTGGGACATTTCAAAGGGGAGGAAGAGACAGGAGAAAAGAAGCCTTTAAGACGTGGCTGCTGTGTAAAAATAAAGAGAGAAAGGGAGGGAGAGGAGTATTGGAGACGAGTGTAACAAGCACGTAGGAAAGATGAAGGCTGAGAGATGTGGATGGAGATGAATGCAGCAGCTAAGGAGCTATGTTACAGGGAGTTAGGGAGATAAGAGGCAGAGAGGGGGGCTGTGTTGTGAAGGAAATGTAGGCAGCTAAGGAGTTGGGGCCTTGGCGTGAAAAAAAAAAAAGAAGATGAGATAGCCAATTGTGAGAGAGGAGGGCGTCCAGAGAGAGGTTTGGGAGTCGAAGTATGTTCTCCTCCCTTTTTTTTTACTTTTGTTATTTTATTTTTGCTGACAGAACCAAAGAAAAGAGAAAGTCTAAGAAAGAAGGAACATAGAAGAAAGATGTCTGAGAGTACAGGGGAATCTATCCAAGAGAGAACGTGGGAGATATGGAGAGATGAAAGAGATGAGAATGTAGGTGTTTAATAGAGGTTTGGGCTGTTGAAGATGGAGGTGAGGTTGCAAATTTTTTAATGGAGAAGAAGAGGGAGTGTAGCAGCGACGATTGGAGAAAGAAGTCGTGACAAATGACGTTGCAGCAAGGGCTGCTATGAAGTGTGGGTGAAGAAGACAGAGAGGGGGCTGGTAGAGAGAAACGTGAAGAGGGTTGGCTATTTTTTTTCGTTTAATGGCTGCTGCCTTTTTTCTTGTTGATCATAGTAGCTGATTTTTATATGGAGAGATAGGAGCAGTTGGGATAATGGTTGGTTATAAAGAAATGGGAGAAGAAGTGGGGAAGAAAGAGGGAGAGAGGGTTGATGTCATTGGATAAGAAGAAGTGGGTTCAAGACGTGGCTGCTGTGTGGGTGAAGAGAGCAGTTGGAGAAGAAGAAGAGGAACACGTGGGGAAGAAGAAGAAACATGGTTTCTTCTTATCTTTTATTTTTTTTAATTAAATTTTATTTTTCTTTTAATAGAATGAGGGAGGAATCCCACGCTACTCGTACTACGGTAGTCTATTGTCGCTAAATTCTAAGTGGTTGATTTGATTGAAATTGTCGACACTTTGATTTGAATTTTAATTTGATGTTTTAAATTACATTTGAATTTGTATTTGGCTTTAAATTTTAAATTTTAATTGTTAGATTAAAATTTAATTTGAATTTTGATTGTTTATTAGTCGATTTTATCTTGTTTTGATGGGTTGATCGGTTCGATTTAATTTTGATTGGTTGATCGATTAAATTTAATTTTATTTTTACATTTTAATTAGTTGAGTGATTTCAATTTGATTTTGATTTGATTTTTAATTGATCAATTACTTTTGATTTCGATTTTGATGACATTTTAATCGGTCGAGTCATTTTTATTATTATTTTTTTTAATTTTCATTGGATTTTGATTTTTAACTTGTCGATTTTTTAATTTGGATTATATTTTCAATTTGATTTAGATTTTAAATTGGTTTTTTTTTATTATTAAATTTTCGATTTGAATTTTATTTTGATTTAATTTGTTTATTTGAACTTTATTTTCCCATGAATCAAGGTCTCTATGTTGGAGTTGGATGTTAAGGAGCATTTTGGTCATTTTTACGATTTTATAGATTTTTCTCTAATTTCTCTATTTTCATCGATTTGGGTCCCGTTAGACTCGAAATCACATTCTGAGTGCAATGGAGGTACTTTCGAGATTTTTCGGAAGTCCAAAATTTATGAGGGGTATTTTCATCATTTTGATGGTTTTTTTTACAAATTTTTACAATTTTCTCTATTTTCATCGATTTGGGTCCCGTTAGACTCGAAAAAATATTCTGAGTGCAATAGAGGTACTTTCGAGGCTTTTCGGAGATCCGAAATTTATGAAAAGTATTTTCGTCATTTTTTTGATTTTTACAGATTTTTAGGGATTTCAGTGTGAGGTTTGTTTTAGTCCCTGTGTGATTATTTCTAAGTTCCAAAGTTATGTTTTCCTAGTGTAGCGAAGTATCTAAGTTATCGAATTGTGTAGTGAACCTAAACGTACATGATTGCTAAATAGGGTGTAAGGTGTAGCGATCCTAAGCGTGCGTAAATTTCTAGGTCGAGAAATGAGGAGTAGGGGGATGAAAAGACTAGAAACGGAAAGAATCAAGCAGTACTCACAAGCCTTCGAGTTTTTTTATATTCATCATTAGGAATCCACCAAAATCGGGTGACGAATTGTCAAATTAGGTAGATGCCAAAATGAGGTATCTACAGATGCCCCTCTTTGGTAGAGGGTGGAAACAAACTAGATGCCCAATCTATTGTGGTAGATAGTGTGACATCTGAATGCCAAAGCTATTGACAGCTCATTTTACAGCCTAATTCGACAATTTGTTGAAACATCCAGATCCTTAAGGGTAACCTCTCCTTGGAAAAAATGTCAGATCCTTGAATTTTGAAAATTCTCCTTGATTAATGCGAATACAATGTGAATGCACGTGTGTGCCATTGTGTAGTGATGATTTTGAAAATGTGCACCTCCATTCTACACATTCATGCTAAAAGGATAGCAAACTGTGTAAGATCAACATAAAATCCATGCAACATTTTTTTTCAGAAAATCATATAAAACTGAGTAAAATCTGAGCATAAACTGAGCAGTTCTAAGTAAAGTCCGAGACGAATCTCAACGGGTCTGAGCAAAATCCGAAAAAACCCTCGACGGCATCTGAGCGAAATCCGAGAAAACCTTCGGCAGTATCTGCTATTATGTATCTAGATTCATAATTATCATTAGACTTCACCGGACTTTTAAACTTTTGGGTAAGATTTTCTTTTTTGGTCATGTGATTAAAAATGAAAACTTTGGAATCACAAAAATACCCTTAGTTTGGAGATTCACTTCAAACTGGAACTTGGCTATGAAATTGATGGAAGGGATTACACTTGGAATATATGGACAAGCAATTATGGACTCTAATATATGATAGACAGAAGAATCAACATTCCTTTAAATTTTCAAGACTCTTAAGATTATCATATGTGCAATAAGAAATTGATCACTTTCTTTTGAATTTTCTTTGAAAAATGCTTGAGTTGGACTTAAAAAATCAGGATAAATATGGGAATAGAAGATTTTTTTCTTCAAAGTGATTGATGATTCTACTTATTTTTTTGACGAACACTTAACATACTCTTATATATTTTACAATGTTCAAGATGGCTTCTAAGTTTCTTCGACTTCAACATTGTTATCATCAGATGTGAGCTCTATGCTTCTTTATGAATTTTTCTTCTCAATTGAATTCTTTTTCTTTTTTTTGGTGTTCTAATTTCCACCTAGGTTGTCTTTTCAGGTTATTAACCTAGTGGATTTTACTTTTCTTTATCTGAGGATGCCTTGATTTTTGCATAGGTCATCTTTTCAGGTTTTCAACCTAGTAGGCCTCTCTTTCTTCTTGATGATCTTGAATATTCAACTTGACAACTTCTTAGTCCCTTCCACCTTAACCGAGTCAATTAGCATTTATGAGGATTTAATAGGTGGGCTTAAGACATGGTTTAGAAATAAAAGGTATAAGGCTCGACCTTCCAAAATGCCCCTAGTATGATATTTTTTCTTTTTTTGTCGATTCTTTTGATTCTTTTTTTTTATAATGCCCCCAGTTTGACATTCTTTTCTTTTTTGTCAATTCTTTTGATTCTCTTTTTTTAATGCCCCTAATGTGGCATTTTTTTCTTTTGAACCTTTCAATAGGAGATTCTCCTTTTGGATGACATTTTTGTTAAAAAAATACATTTTTTTTGCATGATCGAATTTAAAGTAACTTCTCAGGTTACCTACATATCCCAAATTTTTCTTTACTCTTTCGGGATTAGGTCAAAACGTAGTTCATACATGACTTCCCTTTCAAGGTTAGTTGGTGTGGTTTAAAAAGAAGTGGCTATTGATTTTTTTTAGGCTATGGGGGCTAAAGAAGGTTGTATTTTTCTTGGTAGGATAAGAGAATGGTTCGGCCAAAGAAGGCTTCCTTTGGTGAAATGCTATTTAATTTGGTCGAGGTTCTAAGAACTTGATATCTTGATTGCTTTGTCGAGTAAGGTCTTCTTTTGAGAATGAGTAATCTTCAGTCTCCTTCTATGAAATTGGGTATGATGAGTTTTTTGTATTTGACATTGACTCGTTCAACCCTTTTTGAACTTTGAAAAAAGTCTCATATTATTTTACAAATGAGAACTCTTCTCTCTTAAGTATAAAAACATGATGGATCCCTTTTTACGGAACTTAGCACCTTTGTCGATGGTTTCAACTACATCATTCTTGATGATCTTTGACTTTGAAGTTTACCCTCAACTTTATGTCTTGATCTATTTTGGTGTAATCTGTTTTGATGAAGGGTAATGTAGTGCTCATACTCAACATATCTTCATAAGACCATACGAAAACATTATTAAATTTCTTAAGTAAGTTTATCGTTTCCTCATGTTCCTTTGAAGATAATGTAGTACCAATTTGCACTTCTTGAATGGACTCTTTAATTTCAATACTTATCAAATTTGATTAGTGAGTTCTAAGTTATTCCTCATGTTAGATTTTGTGTTTACATCATTATTGCAGCATGATAATCAAAAGCTCATTTATTATTGGAATTAGAAAAACGTAGACTGATAAACTCGACCAACTCTCAAAATTAAATAAAAAACCTAACATAACTAATTGAAATTAAAGACTGACGCGACTGAAAATGAAAAGAAAACTCAAAGCGAGGAATTATTTGGACTCGTCCATGTTTGCCACCTCTTCATGCTTTGATTCACGTTGAAAAACCCATTGCTTTAATAATTTCTTTCTTTTTCAGTTCTATCACTTTCTTAGGGTAGATGGGCTCATTTTGGCATGGTGAGAACACACTATTAAGACCAATCAAGTGAATGAAGGAAATTCGGTCAACTGATTCAAGTTCGGATATAGATAGGTTCAAGGTAGAAGGGGGTTAATTTTGAAAATTAGGGAAAGGGTTAGTTTTAACATTAGACGTAGTAGAAGCGGGTATGGTGACCTTTACTTATTCGATAAGATCTTGAATAGTATGGTGGAGAGTAATGCACCTATCAGGAACATGACCGAGCATCTAATGGAATTCACATAATCATCCATTGTCCAAGTTTTGAGGGAGAGGGTTGGGCAAAGGCTTAGGTTGTAATGGTGTTAGTATAGACACCCCATTTTTGCACTCGCCTGATTAATCAACTCGTCAACCCGATCGCAACGGTTCCCAATGATGGATGTTTATTCCAATGCTTTATTTTGTTACCAGATATATTTCAGAAATCTGGATGAGGTATCTCGAACTGACAAAACTTTAGAAACCAGGTTACGCTAGGAAAATATGACTCCAGAAACATAGAAATCATCATCTTGCAGACCAAAAAGGAGCTTCACGATAAAAATCACTAAAAATGGTCAAATTACAAAAATACCCCTAACATCAAAACAACCCTAGAGCCTACGTTACAATTAGGAGAACTCATTCAAACACCTAAAATAACAAATCGAAACCAAATAAATCATTTCTCCAATTTTTACAGAATTCGACAAAATTACGAAAATGCCCTCATAAAGTTCACTATCATTTCATGCAAAAAATTTCATAAATGACAAAAACCAACATTCCCATTGAATTCCTTATGAAAAATTGATTCCAAAACACCTGGAATATTGAAAAATGACTTAAAACGTAAAAAATCCTCTCCGAAGGCAAAAAGATAATTTTACCATTTTAATAATTAAAAATTTCGAAATTAATAAATAAAACATCAAATAATGTAAAGTGAAACATTAATAAAATTAATTTAAAATTTTGAACCAAAAAATCGATCAATCAGGCTTTTAGGCAAAATTGTTGATGGTTGCCACGATATTTATTCAAGGACCCCTCCATCTAGGGGCTCAAAGAATTAAAGATATAATAAAAGGGGTTCTCCAAAAATTAAAGTCAATCAAGTAAGACTAAAGTCAATCGTAAAGTCAATCAAGTAAGGCTAAAGTCAAGATATTAAAAGTCAACCAAGAAAGACTAAAGTCAAAGTATTAAATTCAATCTCATAAGACTAAAGTCAAAACCCTAATCTAAACTAATCAACTCAATCTCATAAGAAGTCAAAACCCTAAATAAAAATCCTAATCTAAACTAATCAAGTCAATCTCATAAGACTAAAGTCAAAACCCTAAAGGCTAAGTCAATCTCATAAGACTAAAGTCAAAATCTTAATTCTTCTAAAAAAATTTATAAATAGGAGCCTCCACACCCTATTTTCGTATCAAATCAAAAATCTTAAGAGAAGTAGGTCAAAAAGCTTCCCTAGCTCGCACAAACCCTAATTTTGAAGCCCCAGCTCCTTACCTAACACCCATACTTCGATTTTAGCCTAAAAAATACCAAGTATGGGAGCATTGCTAGGATGACCTAGTTTTTTTTATTATTTAGTTCGATTTATTTTATTTATTTATTTATTTTGTTTATTTATTTTTGTGACTAGATTGTAGATGATTTTGGGTATTGCATTTTTTTCCAATTAAGGATCACTTTTTGATGACCCCTAAATAATGAAATATTCAAATTGACATATGAAAATGATGGAATGATGAAGCTTGGGATAGCAATGTTAAAATATTTTTACAAAACATTCTAATGAGAATTAAGTCTGGGAACATATTAGTAAAACGTAGATCTCATCGGGTAGATTAATTTAGAACCTGAGTTCACTCAATTTCGTTATCGAAAGTCTTAAATATCATCGATGCAAGTTGAATCTGTAAATCTGGAATTATTGCTGAATGAAGGTTGAGACAGCAATGTTAAAACGTTTTTACAGAACATTCTAGCAAAAATTAAGTCTGGGCACCTATTAATAAAATGTAGATCCCATCGAGTAGATTAATTTAGAACCTGAGTTCACTCAATTTCATTATCAGAAGCCTTAGATATCATCAATACAAGTTCATTCTGTAAATTTGGAATTGTTGCTGAATGAAGGTTGGGACAGCAATGTTAAAACATTTTTATAGAACATTCTAATTAGAATTAGGTCTGGGCACCTATTAATAAAATGTAGATCCCATCGAGTAGATTAATTTAGGACTTAAATTCACTCAATTTCATTATCGAGATCCTTAGATATCATCGATGCAAGTTCGGATTGTATTTTTCTAATTCACAAAAAATCCGAATTTATCTAATGTTAGCACAATTAATGTTCTTGAGAGTGAGCTCATCTCAACAATTATCATTCTATCATCAATGTAACATCTATTGGAATCTCGATTTATTTTAGATCACCCAAAAGTGATCATTGATTGGACCTTAAAAATTATAAAAATTATGCATATTGCAATGTTTGTTTGATCAATTATTATATGCCATGCTCATTAATTGATTTGCCATGATCTTGATAGATATATTTTGATGTGCATGCTTTGATCTTAATCTTGATGTGATAAATTATGTTGGTAATATTCATATGATATTCATGTTGTGATGGTTTGATTAGGCCTATGGACCCATTTATTTGAAAAAGGCTCCGGGCACACCCCACCCTGTTTACTGTTTTGGACACTTACACGTCCCATATAGCCAACGTGGTACTAGTGCGTGGCCCGGTCTCTTCGGAGATGCGACGTCATTCATGAAAACCACAACTCCAGTCACGTACCTTAGGATATATCAAACTGGGGCATCAGTACCGTCTGATCAGGTGATTCTGAGAGATATATTGATGCACCCAGGCTTGAGCGACCTGAGCCTTTGACCTATTATGAGCCACACAGTCACATGTCCCGATTGCTAACGTAGTACTAGTACGTGGTCGGTCCCCTCGTGGGATGCCAAATCATTTATGAAAGCTACAACTCTTGACTCGTACCCATAGGTATGTAAAAGATAATCTAAGTATATCAATTGCACTTCTTGGTCAAAATCGGTGCTTAAGCAAGATCCTGCCCCGATGTACCCTACTGTACGAGGGGGATAGACTACGTCTATTCTAGACGAGAGGTATTTAAGTGGGCCTTTGCTCAGCATCATTCGCCACCTCTCAACTGGATATCAAACTGATTATTTTTTACTCTAGAGAAGTGAGTTGAAGTTTTAGATTATCACCTACACGGTATATCAAAACAAGTCACCACGTACCATCCGATTGAGTACGCTCGAGAGGTATATAGGTGCACTTGGGCAACGGTGGCCAGATAAATTGCATTGCACATACTAAACCTAGAGTCTAGAAGCCTTCCTATAGGTCACGACCCGAACTGACTATGAGTGTTCCCGGATTGCTTTATTCAATCCAACCAACAGGTAAGTGGGCGAACCAATCCAGAATAATCAAACAAAACCCGTAATATCAGTCCGACCCTAACGATGAAATGTACCGATTAATTTGAACCACTTAAACCAATTGGCCCAATTGACAAATGGATCAAACTGATCAATACCAAATCAGTTGGACTAATTGGTTTCACTTTTAAAGATCCAGACCACTTTGTATAGAAAGATTCGATCTCAGGATCAAATTAATTTGTCTGATCAAAGGTTCAATCCCAATCAGGGGTAAACCCGCGTCTAATCTTTGTCACTTTCTTAGTCACTATAGACTTATAGTGCATTTGGATTCGATATTTTCCACCAGACTTGGGCTATTCTATATCGAAACTTTAATCATATGGTTAAGAGTCAATGCTTAACCTTGATTTACTTCCAATCAGGTGATAATTGGTCCCAAACGTTCTAAAACTCCATCTGTACCACTTTGGGTCCGTGGAAAAAATCGTCTTTCTAGAGTACCATTGCCAAGTAGTCAGTCTTTGCCACGAGAAAAAATGAATACCATGGATGAAGTTGCACTCCGTCAGATTTTAGAATCTTTTCAAACACAGATTATTGCTTCTGTTCAAACACAAATTGAATCCCTGAAAATTGAAAAGAGAAAAGATAAAGTTGTAGAACCTCAGGCCTTGTTTGACCTGGTTGAAGATTTTGAAGATGATCAAGTGTCCGTTGACCCTGTATTAGCTCATCGAATAACTCAGGTAGAAACTGCATTGAAGAATATCAAAGACCCTGACGATCTCGCCCTTGGATTAGGGGTAATGACATTATTTCCTACAGTCCGTCTGTCAGAAAAGTTCACAATGCCAGATATGGATAAATTTGATGGACTGGATACCCTAGGATTCACTTCAAAACATATGTCGGTATCATGTAGTCTTAGGGTCTGAGTGAAAAACAGATGGCCCAACTTTTTTAGAGAATCCTTACAAGTCCTGCCTTACGCTGGTTAATATCACTAGACTCGTCTCGGGTAAGAACATAGCACGAATTGATGAAAGAGTTCATTGGTCGATATTCCTTTAACACAAACATTGAACTCACAAGAAGAGATTTAGAAACAACTAAGCAGAAACCCGGGGAAACCTTTACAGAATTCATTGCCCGATGGAGAGCCAAGGCCACTCAGTTATTGGACCGACCTCAAGAAAAAGAGCAAGTTAAGATTATCCTCAGGAATCTTACTCCCAATTACGCCAAGTACTTGATGCCTCAATACTTGCCTACCTTTCAATCCCTTCTTGAAGCTGGAAACCAAGTCGAGGATGCCTACTCTTCAAGACTCTTTGGCAACTCGTCTAAGTCAAAACCCAAACACTTCAAACCCAGTACAAATTCCTTGCAAGTGGCCCACACCTCTTTTGCCTTAGCTCCTCAAGCCACTCAATCCTCACAAGCCAAGCCTAGGAGATAATTCTCCAATCTCGGGATATCCCTTAGTATTGCTTATCAAAAACTAATGAAAAGGGGACTGTTGACACCGTTACAACCCAAGCCGTTACCTAACCCTCTCCCTCCAAACTTGGACAGTGGGCAATTCTATGAATTCCATCAACTGCCCGGCCATGTTTTGGATAGGTGCATTACCCTCCGCCATGCTATCCAAGACCTTATTGAAAAAGAAAAAGTTACCATACCTGCTCCTACCGCGCCTAATGTCAAAACTAACCCTTTGCCCTCCTACGCTGAATCTAATATCCATGTCCAAACCTGAATCAATTGACCCAGCTTCTTTTATCCACTTGATTGGTATTGATAACGCATCCTTATCATGCCAGAATGGGCTTATCTGCCCTGAGACAATGACAGAACAAAAAAGTAAGGACAGTATTGATAGTACATCCCTATCATGCCAGAATGGGCTCATCTGCCCTGAGACAATGATAGAATAGAAAAGCAAGGACAGTGTTGAAGCAATGGGTTATCCAGCATCAAACAAGCTTGAATCAGAACATGAAGGTATAGCAAAAGCAGACGAGCCTAAATCATCTCTCGTGAAGATATCCAAAGTGGCATAGACCCTAGCGCTGTGTCCTTCCACTCAGAATCATATCCCTATTTTGAGTTTTTTTCTTAAGTGTCAGTTGCGTCAATCTTTAAATTCGGTTGATCAGTTACATTATGTTAGGGTTTGTTAATTGTTAATTTTTAGTCAAGTTGGTAGGTCTATATCTTTTTATTCCAATAAAATAAAGAAGTTTTTGATTATCATGCGTGCAATAATGATGTGAACATAAAATCTAACATGAGAAATGACTTAAAGCTCACTAACCAAATTTGATAAATATTGAAATTGAAGAGTACACTCAAGAAGTGCAAATTGGTGATACGTTATCCTCAGGAGAACATGAGAGAATAGTAAACTTACTTGAGAAATTCAACAATGTTCTTGCATGGTCTCATAAGGATATATGGATAGATTACACAAAAGCATAGATCAAGACGTAAAGTTAAGAGTGATTTCAAAGTCAAAGATTATCAGTCAAAAATGATATAGTTGAAAGCATCGACAAAGTCGCTAAGACTTACAAGTGGATCTACCATGTTTCTCACTCAAAATAGAAGAGTTTTCATTCATAAGAGAATAAAAGATTTTCTCGAAGTGTTAGAAGAGTTGAGCAGTCATAAAACTCAATCTACTCGATTTTACAAAAGAAGACTGAAGGATATTCATTCTCAAAAGAAGACCTTACTCGACAGAGCAATCCCGATATTAAATTCTCGAAACTTTGACCAAGTCAAGCAGCATTAACCAAAGGAGGCCTTCTTTGGTCGAACAATTATCCTATCTTACCAAAAAAGAAAAAAAATCTTCTTTAGCCCTCACAGCCTTTTAAAAGAAAAATAAAAGCAATAACCTCTTCTTTTTAAATCATACCGACCAATCTTGGGAGGAAATCTTATTATGAACTACGTTTTGACTTGATCCCAAAAGAAAAAGAAATATTTAGGGTACGTAGGCAACCTGAGAAGTTACTTCAGGCCCGGTCATGCAAAAAAAATGTATTCTCTTAAGAAAAGTGTTATCCAAAAGGAAAATGCCCTATTGAAAGGTTCAAAAGAAAAAATGCCAAACTAAGGGCATTAAAAAAAAGAGTTTTGGTAAAGAAAAAAAAAAAGAATGTCAAACTAGGGGCATTAGAAAAAAAAGTCAAAAGAATGACAAAAAAAAGGGAATATTAGACTAGGGGCATTTTGGGAAGTTGAACCTTATATCTTTTCTTTCTAAACCATATCTTAAGCCCACCTATTAAGTCCTCCTAAATGCTAATTGACTCGGTTAAGGTGCAGGGAACCAAGAAGTTGTCAAGTTGGTTATTCAAGATCATCAAGAAAATAAAAAAAATAAAAACCCGCTAAGTCTAAAACCCGAAAAGGCGACTTAGGCAAAATTTAGGGCATAACCATGCTAGGTTGAAAACCTGAAAAGACGACCTAGGCAAAAATCAAGGCATCATCAGAAAAAAAAAACAAAACAAAATCGTTAGATTGAAAACCTGAAGAGGGTATCTAGGTAAAAATTAGGGCATCATCAAATGGGAGGAAATGTCCCATCAAGAAGAAAAATTCAGAAGAAAACTTGTGCAGAAACTAGAAAATACAGAACCATTCAAGCCTCAATATTCGTTTTTCAGCCAAGAGCTCACATCCGACGAACATAATGTTGAAGTTAAAAAATCAGAAGTCATCTTGAACATTGTAGGATCTTCAAGAGTATGTTTACTTGTTCAAGTGTTCGCTAATGGAAGATGTAGAACCATCAATCACTTTGAAGAGAAAGATCTTCTATTCTAATATTTATCAAGATTTTGTTTAAGTCCAGTTCAAGTATTTTTCAAAAAAAATTCGAAAGAAAATGATCAATCCCTTATTGCACATATAATAACCTTAAGAGTCTTAAATTTAAAGGAATGTCAGTTCTTCTATCTGTCATATATCAGAATCCATATTTTTCAAGCGTAATCCATTCCATCAGTCTTGTAGTTAAGTTCCAGTTAAAGCTAATCTTAAAACTAAGGGCATTTTTGAAAGTCATTTAATTCTAAAGTTTTGTTCTTAATCACATGATAAAAAGAAAAATCTTACTTAGAAGTCCGATGAAGTCCGATGATAACTATGAATCCAGATGCATGATAAGCCAATAAAGGCCCAATCTTTCAAACTTTGAGCTCAATTTTGAATCATAGAATGAATTAATAAGATTGTTTAAGTTCCTATAAATCTAAGCCCGAGAAACGTGGCTTAGTAAGTTCGAGTCTGAGAAACGAGACTCTAATTTTTTGAATCATAGAATGAGTAGGTTTTTTGAAATGCCTATAAACCTAAGTTCAAGTCCGAGAAACGAGACTCCAACTTGTTGAATCATAGAATGAGTAGGCTTTTTGAAGTGCCTAGAAACCTAAGTTCGAGTCCGAGAAACGAAACTCCAACTTGTTGAATCATAGAATGAGTAGACTTTTTGAAGTGCCTAGAAACCTAAGTTCGAGTCCGAGAAACGAAACTCTAACTTGTTGAATCATAAAATGAGTAGGCTTTTTGAAGTGCCTAGAAACCTAAGTTCGAGTCCAAGAAACGAGACTCCAACTTTTTGAATCATAGAATGAGTAGGCTTTTTGAAGTGCCTATAAACCTAAGTTCGAATCCGAGAAAAACGAGACTCCAACTTTTTGAATCATATAATGAATAGGCTTTTTGAAGTGCCTATAAATCTAAATTCGAGTCCGAGAAACGAGACTCCAACTTTTTGAATCATAGAATGAGTAGGCTTTTTGAAGTGCCTACAAACCTAAGTGCGAGTCCGAGAAACAAGACTCCAACTTTTTAAATCATAGAATAAGTAGGTTTTTTGAAGTGCCTACAAACCTAGGATCGAGTCCGAGAAGCGAGACTCCAACTTTTTGAATCATAGAATAAATAGGTTTTTTGAAGTGTCTATTAACCTTAGTTCTAATCTGAGAAACGAGACTCCAATTTTAATAGGATTGTTTAAGTTCCTATAAACCTTAGCTAGAGTCCGAGAAACGAGACTCCAGCTTTGTTTGAATCATATAATGAATTAACATGATTGTTTAAGTTTCTTAGCTTGAGAAGCGTGGCTACAATAGACTCGAGTCCGATAAACAAGACTAAAACTTTTTCGAACTCTAAAATAGAATTTCAAATATGATTTAACGAAGTTCCTATAATGTTATGACTACAATTACCTCATTGTTTAACCTTGCCATGATTGTTTTCGTTGCATAAGTACATTTCAATTTTGAATCATTATTGTCAATGAGAGAAGATCTCTAGGACCTGACACATTTTACTCAGTAATCATCACACCATTGCACACACGTGCACTTTTGCATTAGTCAGAGAGAATTTTATAAAATTCAAGGATCTGGTGCCGTCAGTGAGAGCTTGTGCTCAGGGACCTGACAACCTTTTTGTTCGAGGAGAGTTTAACCATCAAGGATCCGAACATCCCGACGAATTGCTAAATGAGGTTGCAAAATGAACTCTCACTAACTTTGGCATTCAGATATCGCACTATCTACCAAAATAGATTTGCTATCTAGTTTGCTTCAACCCTCTGCCAAAGATGGGCATCTATAGACACCCCATTTTTGTACTTGCCTGATTAATCAACTCGTCAACCAGATCGCAATGGTTCCCAATGATGGATGTTTATTCCAATGCTTTATTTTGTCACCAGATATGTTTCAGAAATCCGAATGAGGTATCTCGAACTGACAAAACTTTAGAAACCACGTTACGCTAGGAAAATACGACTCCAGAAACATAGAAATCATCATCTTGCAGATCAAAAAGGAGCTTCACGATAAAAATCACTAAAAATGATCAAATTACCAAAATACCCCTAACATCAAAACAACCCTAGAGCCTACGTTACAATTAGGAGAACTCATTCAAACACATAAAATAACAAATCGAAACCAAATAAATCATTTCACCAATTTTCACAAAATTTGACAAAATTACGAAAACGACCATTTCATGCAAAAAATTTTATAAATGATAAAAACCAACATTCCTATTGAATTCCTTATGAAAAATTGATTCTGAAACATCTTGAAATATTGAAAAACGACTTAAAACGTAAAAAATCCTCTCCGAGGGCAAAACGATAATTTTACAATTTTAATAATTAAAAATTTTGAAATTAATAAATAAAATATTAAATAATGTAAAGTGAAACATTAATAAAATTAATTTAAAATTTTGAACCAAAAAATCGATCAATCAGGCTTTTAGGTAAAATTGTTGATGGTTGCCACGATATTTATTCAAGGACCCCTCCATCTAGGGGCCCAAAGAATTAAAGATATAATAAAAAGGGTTCTCCAAAAATTAAAGTCAATCAAGTAAGACTAAAGTCAATCAAGTAAGGCTAAAGTCAAAATATTAAAAGTCAACCAAGAAAGACTAAAGTCAAAGTATTAAAGTCAATCTCATAAGACTAAAGTCAAAACCCTAAATCAAAATCCTAATCTAAACTAATCAAGTCAATCTCATAAGACTAAAGTAAAAACCCTAAAGACTAAGTCAATCTCATAAGACTAAAGTCAAAATCTTAATTCTTCTAAAAAACTTTATAAATAGGAGCCTCCACACCCTATTTTCATATCAAATCAAAAACCCTAAGAGAAGTAGGTCAAAAAGCTTCCCTAGCCTCCAACAAACCCTAATTTTGAAGCCCCAACTCTGTGGCGTCCCGCCAAACGCTAACACAAATCCCAAGGCCAAATCCCAAGGTACTAGGTGGCACCTCGAAATTTCGGCATGGTCTCCTCCGTTTATGTTAGCGTTTCACGGAACTCAAACCTGATAAACCAATTTATAACAAAACCTGTATATAAAAATGTAGATACAGGAAAATAGAAGACTAATTACATCTAACATGTAAGTAGATCAGAGTACAGAAGATTTATCAATATACAGGCTTATCAAAACACTCTCACTCTAACATAGGCCTAAACTCTCAATCTAAAAACTACATACATCCTGGATGAAACTGACTACACAAAGGGATGTGACCCTAGTGCTCACCAGGAAATAAACTCTGATCGTCGATCTGATCAACCAGATACTCTTCAATTACTGACTCTACGCCTGCCTCGGTAGCTGCAAGTGCTGAAACTAAAAAAAAATAGGAAGGAAAGGTGAGTAACAATGGTTACCCAGTAAGTCCATAGCCAATTCCTACTAATAACCCTTCCTAAGCATGATCGAATAAAACATACTGAACATTTTAATACATGCAAGGTTTTACAAGATAAAATACGATCAACTGATACATATGGCCAGGGATGAGCAACTAAACAGTTTAAAAATTACACATAATATCAATCATCCATACTCATTATACATTTTCCATTTTATGCAAATAATGTTGACAACATTGAAATAATGGACATGCTTCTCAATTTGTAACTCGAAATATAACGACATATACATAATACAAATGGTGGAGTAATGGAATTAAAGAGTTGGGATTCACGACTGGATCGCTCCCAGTCAGGACATGATATTCCCCAATAACATCGTAGTTCCTGATTTTGTGGCTGGTCGTGTCTACCACGCTTGCGGGACCATTTATCCGGCTCAGGCTGGTCGTTTGACATGACCGTAAGCAATGGGTCTCTTTTCGATGTGTCAGAACATTCGACTACTACTAGATTATTAGTGATCACTGACTAATCATCTTCGTCTATGCCTATCAGGCGTGCATGTGATTCCCAAATGACACTCCATTCGTATACGACCACCTTTACAATACATGTTCGCTGGTAAAGATAAGAAAGGAATGAACCCGGATTCCAGTTGTGACTCCACTCTCATACGCGTCCCATACCACGTATGAGTTTGGTGGTCCCTACCGTACATCCCAGGATAGTTTACCCCTACGGATGATGTGACGCACTATCCCTTCAGGCTCTCACAAACCCTTTAACAGCTCACAAAATAGCTACGTATATATATGATTTTTTATTTAAAACAAAAGAGAAATTAACAGAACAGGGTTGAGAATGGATATCCAGTTCCTACCATGCAACCGTGGCCACCCGGCCTAAAAATTAACAACAGTACTCAGCGCACGCGCTAACATAATCGAAAATAAACTTGCAACCCTTTCATTAATAATCTGGATATCTTTTCACCAACCTACACACAACATATAATGTAAAATGTAGACATCACCCCTCGGGTGTGATTCTGACATTTTACCGTTCATTCCCTTTTCCCATTCTCTCGACATTCTCACTTTTCATCTTTTTAAATCAACCATCCATTTCCAAACTTTCAAGGTCATTATTTTGATCTTTCCATTGAAAACCATCAAAGTTTATTAAAAAACAAGGTCCCGACGATATACGAGACCAAAACTGTTAAAAATAAGGTAAGCTGGTGAAAATGTGGCTAAGTGTCAGAAACTCAATTTTTCAAAGTTCTCGAAATTGAAAATGGGTTTTACGAAATGAAAGTCTCGATCATGAGATTCGACACCATATTAGTTTTTGTAATCTAATTCAAAGGAACGCGAAAGTTATTTCATTTTGAAAACTTGCCGAAAACGTCGAAAATTACGTTTATTCTTGAAACCAAAATTTGAATTTTGATCCTTTGAGATTTTGATCTTAAAACCATTCCCATTGTTCCGAAATGGGGGGTAAAACCTTAATTTCATTAAAGAACTTAAAGTAAATGGAAAGTAAAAATTAAGGAGGACATTTACTTAAATGTTTTTAATGAAATGAAGGGTGAGAAATCAAGTTTAAGGTGTGAGGAAGTCAAGCCCAGAGTCAGAGTCTGTTTCTGACTCAAAACAGTGCTGTCGGCAACAGAACCTTGTTCTGTCGGTGGAACCGATGGTTCCTGCCGACATAAGAAAATTTTCGGTGGCAGAAACTTCATTCTGTCGGTGGCATCGACCCTTCCCGCCGACAGCCAGAACCTCACTCGCGATTTTTGAGTTTTTCGATCCCTTCTTTGGATCTTTGTTCCATTCTTCAAATCCCTCAATCCACCCACGAATTCAACATTTAAAGCATAGATTAAACACATCAAATCCTTATTTCTAGATGAATTTCAATTCAAATAAAGATTTCTACGATTTAAAACAACCAACACATTTTTAACAAAATCCCTAAATGCAAATTTCATAAATCTAAAGCTACCAATAAGAATTGGAAGTCCCTTACCTGGTTGTGGACGCCAAGGATACAAGCTAGCACTACAACTCAAGGTTGGATGGCTCGAGAGTTGAGGTTGGGCTGACTTTGATGCGAAACGAGCGAGGGTTTGCAAGGTATCTGACAATGACATTCTCCTTCTCCTCTATGATGAAGTATAGACCTAGCTCCTAACTCGATGAAGCCCTCGGATCGAATGTGTTGAGGTTTACTCGAGCTACCCGGCTGGTTTTGATGGAGGATGGAGAAAACGAACAAGAATGGATAAGTAAAGATGGTGAAGTTGTAGCTCTCGACGTGGCCAACAACTTTGCCTTCTTCGTCGAGGTTCAACTCGGCTTCGCTCGCGCACAAACTTGATGGCAATGGGTCGAAACCCTAGGGTGGAGAAGTGGCTGTCGTTTGGTCCCTTGGAGGAGAAGAGAAATGAAATAAAAGAAACTCTACTTTCCTTTAACTAATAGACTTGAGGGTAAACTTGTAATTTTCCTTCATGGTTTATAATTTTTGCGATAACTAGATTATTCGGACTCGAAAAATGACAAACGATTATACCATTCCGAATAATTTTTCGTTGCGGACCTAATGGTGTTATCAAATCTTTTCGATTCTTGCTCTAATGAAATTTCACTATTTTGGATCCCACTCAATGCGAAATTCGAGGATTTTATAACTTTTTCATCCGAACTCGAATTCAAACTTGCTTAGAGGCTAAAGTATATATTACGATCATTTTGAAACTAATGGCGAAGTCGATTTTCCTTGAAATTAATCATAACAAGATTCGAGTATTTTACTCTAAGTCTCTCCTTCGATATTTTCTTTCAAATCTCGCCATTTAATTTTCTCGAGATATGAGTTGAAAATTCGGGATGTTACAAACTCTTTACCTAACACCCATACTTCGATTTTAGCCTGAAAAATACCTAGAAGCCCTTCAAAAACACCTCAAAATCGATAACAAAATTCAAAAAATTCAGATCTAAGGAAGAGATACCTTGCCTCGGAGATCCGAAATCAGATCCGGAGACAGAACGACGTAAGGAGTACGATTCAAGGAGCAGTTTTATCAAATCTGAGGAAATAGAACCGTTAGCAATCCATTTTTCATCAATTTTTAATAGACGATACTTAGGGACATTCCAAAATTGGCAAATTGTCTCCTATGTTTAGCTTGTGATAACTGAATGGGTTAAGAAGCTAGTGTGAAAGAGGTATTGACCACTTGTAAGAAATTGACACTAGATTTGAAATGTTTGAGTTTTGACTTAGATGAGTTACCAAAAAATTTCAAAGAGTAGCCATCCTCAACTTGGTTTCCAACCTCAATAAGGAATTCAAAGGTGGGAAAGTATTGAGGCATCAAGTATTTGGCATAATTTGGAGTGAGATTCCTAAGGATGATCATGATTTATTCTTTTTCCTAAGGTCAGTCCCATAATTGAGCGGATTTAGCTCTTCATCGAACAATGAACTCAGTAAAGGTTTCATCAGGCTTCTACTTAGTTGTTTCTAAATCTCTTCTTGTGAGTTCAATGACCGTGTTGAATAAATATCTACCAATAACTTCTTCATCAATTCATGTCATGCTCTTACCCGAGATGAGTCAAGTGATATTACCAGCATAAGGCAGGACCTGTAAGAGTTCTTTGAAAAAGTTAGGCCATCTGTTCTTCATTCAGACCCTGCGATTACATGATGCTGACATATACTTTCAAGTGAGTCCTAGGGCATCAAATCCCATCAAATTTTTCCATGTCTGACATTGTGAACTTCTTTGGTAGACGAACCATGGAAAATAACGTCATTGTCCCTAATCCGAGAGTAAGATCGTCGAGGTCCTTGATATTCTTCAAGGCAGTTTTGACTTGATTTATTTGATGAACTAAGACAGGGTCAACGGGCAATTGATCATCTTCTAGGTCTTTGATGACGTCAAACACAGCATAAGGTTTATCTTTTTTCTTTTCAGTCTTCAAGGCCTTAATTTGTGTTTGAACAAAAGTAATAATTTGTGCTTAAAAAGATTGTAAAATTTGACGAAGTATTGTTTCATTCATGGTACTTGTTTCTACCTATGGCAATGATTGACTACTTGGGCTTGACAATGGTACTCTGGCAAGACGACTCCTTTTACAGATTCAAAGTGGTACAAATGGTGGTTTAAAACTCTTAAGAGTAATTATTAACTGTATAGAAATTTGACATAAATTAGCCCAAATCTAATGGTAAACATCAAATTCAAATGTACTATAAGTCTATAGAGACCACAAAAGTGAGAAAGGTTACTCACGGATCTACCCCTGGTTGGGGTTGAACCTTAGGTCAAACTAGTTAGTTCAACATTCTGATTGCATCTTCTTGGCACGAATTAAGTTGAGTCTTTGAACCTAAAAACCAATTGGTTTGGTGTTGGCTAGTTATATCCATTTGCCAATTGGGCTAATTGGTTTAACTAGTTTACAATGATCAGTATCCTTTTTTGTTTACCAATTAAGTTTAATGGGTCGAATCGATATTACGGGTTTAATTTGAGTGGTCTGTACCGATCCACCCACTTACCTATTGGTTATATTAGATAGAGCAACCCGAGAGCACTCATAGCCGATTCAAGTCATGGCCTAATGGGACCACACTTAAGTTCAAGGCTCTAAGCTCATTATATGATTGAGGCTAGGTTAGGACAAAGCTTAGGTTATTTCAGCCTGAAACACCGATATACTAACCTAGTTTCCCCTAGTCAACTAGTACGTGATGTTCTAGTTTGATATACCTGAAGGTATTATACTGAAGTTGTAGCGTTCATCGTCATCCTCCGTGTCTCAAAGAACCAGGTTAGCTTGGATCTGGCTACGGGATTTATAAGGACATGTCATGATGCAAATATAAGAATGCATGCTCATGAGTATGTGCAAAGAGACAAAATACGCTCGGGACGTTTTCATGAATATTCGACCATACAAGCCACATGCATTCATCTAATCCAACCATAAAAAATAGCCAACCACAAGAAATAGTCAATGATAAAAATAACCAATCAATCGCATCCAATCACATACCCATTAAAAAAAGAACAAAATATAACCTAATTTAAAAGTGTCTTTGAGTCAACCGGCTTGACTCGAGCGAAAAGTCAATCTAGGTATAGTCTTGGATCGGCTCAAGTTTGACCCTAAAATCCTCAGCGGAGTCACCCCTAAAATTGCCTCAACCCTTTTTCACTGAATAACGAATATGGGTCCGATTGGTAAATTGGGAATTTTTATGCAATAGTGAGTCACCACCTAGTTTAGGTCTAAGAACCATAGATAACTCAAAAATGAATCAGGTTGGCCCACAAATAAGATAAATGGGTCAAAGATCAGATTATGGGTTTTACAAGGGGTTACGCATTGAACCCACCCGATCAAGATGATCGATCTCTACTACGTTCTAAAATTATCCTATGGTCAATGAGTAGAGACTAAAGTCAAGCTAGGGTTCTATCATCATCAATTTATATCGGATGTGCTAAACGAATCTTGTGGCTAAATATTCTCTTAAATATTAAATAATTTCCCGAATTCCGTACAAAAATGAAAATTTTTTAAAAACCTTAATTTCGACCCATGCTTTAAAGTTCACGTGGTAATATTTCAATTAAAACCCATATATGCAAATATTTTTCTAATTAATTAAAATAGAAATTTATTAAAAAAATTAAGTTAGAAAATTGTGAATATGAAATTTCTAATTTGGCAATCTATGGAATTCCTAAACTAGAAATTTGAAATTTCCTAAATTAGAAATTTATGAATGCATGATGAGTTCCCAAATTAGAAACTTGAAAAAATAAACTTTTCAAAATAGAAATTCTCAAATGTCACGAGTCCCAAACTAGAAATTTGTAAAAATGATTTTCCAAAATAGAAAATTATGAATATTAGATTTCCCAAATAACAATTTACAAATATTAATTTTTCAGAATAGAAAATTATGATTTTAGGAATGTGACCAAATCAATGAAAAATCTGAATTTACTCGAATCTCCAAAATTGGCAAGCTATGATTTTTTTCAAAACATACTTTTATCACGTGAATTCTTTGAATTTCGCATAGTGGAATCACACGATTGATAAGACTTTCGTGGAACAAAAGTCAGTGAATTGATTAGTGTTTATTTTAATAAGAAATCAAATTAATTTTAATCCCTCTATGTGCACAAAAATAAATGAGTCAATTCACATGAAAGTTTTATAAAGAAATAATCTATTTTAAATTTCTTATGTACACAAAAATCAATGAGTTGACTCACGTACCAATTTTATTGAAAAATTCGATTTTAACTTCCTATGTGCACAAAAATCAGTGAGTTGGCTCACGCCTATTTTATTGAAAAAACCGATTTTAAATGTCCTATGTAAACAACAATCAGTGAGTTGGTCCATTAACTTTGTGTATAAAAAATTAATTAGATCAATCTATCAATAACAAAATTCAGTGAATTGATCCACTAATATTTTGAGAAATCAAAGACCACTATTAGTGCCAGGTATACAAAAATCAACAAGTCCATTTTGGTGTATGTAAAAAAAAATTAAGAAATCAAGAATGAACGAAACAACTTACTTTCAATGAACAATTTCGATTGCCTGGATCCCTTCAAAAACTAAAACTTGGATGGTCTTTGCCGAGGTATGAAATGAGACGTTGTGAAATCAAGGGTGTTGCTAGAACGATTTTAATGACTAAAGTAGAGGTGGTTTGGGATTGTTTTTGTCACTGAAATGGGGGCGATTTTGAAACTAGTTTAAGGGTTGAAATGGGACTAGTTTTGGGACGATTTTAATAATGAAATGGAGGTGGTTTGGGACTGGTTTAAGACTTAGGATGGGGCTGGTTTTGGACTGGTTTAAGTGACTGAGATGAGACTGCTATAGGAGAGGACTAAACCAAGAGAGTGAGAAAAAAATAAAAATAAATAAGAGGATGGTTGAAGTGTGATGGAGAGGAGGGCTAATAAAGGCTTTCAGCTTTGGAAAGAAGAAAATGGAGGCATGAAAAAGGTAGGTACTACCTTTTTTTTTCTTTTCCTCTTCTCCTATTTTTTTCTTTCTTTTTGTTGTTTTTTCCTGTCTACTTGGCTGCTCCAAAAACTTGAGACTCCCCTCCTCCCAATAGAAAAGGACCTCTCTATCTCTTTCTAGCATACGTTTTCTATTTTTTTTTATTTTTCGCTTTCTTTCCTTTATTTGTTTCTGTTTTTTCTTTTTTGTTTGTTTTTTCTTTCTTTTTTTTATTTGTTTCTTCTTTGACCGAACCAAAGAGATACTCTCTCTTTATCTACTTGAGTTTAAATGGAAAAAAGGAAAGAGACTATGATCCCATACTTTGCAATCTGTGGCACATTGGTGGAACATTGGTGATTAATTTTTTGATTTTTAATTTTGATTGATTGATTAACTTAAAATTTCAAATGACTTAGGTAAATTAATTTTTAATTTTCAATTTTGGTTCGATTAAGTTAAAATTTTAATTTGATGGTTTAATTGTATTTTACTCTTTGATCTTGATTGGTTAATTAAAATTTCAGTTTGATTGGTTATTGTACCTTGATTTGAATATTAATTGGCCGATTGAGTTTTAAATTCTATTTAATTGATAGATTAGGTTTTAATTTTAATGTTAATTGGTCAATAGGATTTTAATTTCAATGTTAATCAATTGATTAGATCTTAATTCTAATTTCAATTGGTTGATTGGATTTTAATTTCAATGTTAATCGGCTGATTAAATTTTGGATTGAATAATTATTTAAAGTTTTCAAGTTAATCGTTTGAATTTTAATTTTTATTTCGATTTAAAAATTTTCAAGTTGGTTGTTTTATTTTGGTTTTTCTAAGAGTTAACGTCTCTATGTACAAGTTAGACATCAAGGGGCGTTTCGGTCATTTTGTGATTTTTTATAAATTTTTCCATTTTCGTCAATTTGGGTCCCATTAGACTCAAAATCTTATTTTAAAGGCGATGGAAATACTTTCGAGACTTTTCGGGGGTCTAAAATTCATGAGTGGTATTTTTGTTATTTCATGATTTTTATCCAAATTTTTTGTTTCTTTTATTCCAATGTGATTGTTTCTAAGTCTCAAGGTCCCATTTTCCTAAAGTTGAAATGTCTCTAAGTTATTGAAATATGTAGTGAACATAAGCGTACGTACTTACTAAATCGAGTGTATAGTGTAGTGATCCTAAGCGTGCATAATTTTATGTCGTGTGACAAGAAGAAAAAAAAGATAGTAGATTAGAAGACAAAGAAAATTGGGAGAAGGCCTCTCACATGTTTTCAAGTTCTCTATGTTCATTATTAGGAATCCACAGCAACCGGGTCACGAATCACCAAGTCAGGCGGATACAAAAATGGGGTGTCTACACCTTGATTGACTGCCTATCTGATATGCCAAGATCTTAATTGATATACATCTTTAATGTGCTTGTATTAATTTTGATTTTTGATGTTATAGATATTTTTATGTTTCTTGATCAATATTTATTTGATATCCAGACTTTTGTGATGTGATCTAGCTCATGGGCCCATTTATCCGAAAAATATCCCGAGTGTACCCCACCCTATTTGTACACACCACTAACACATTTAAATTATGCTACATTGCACATTTGCATGTCCCTTATAGCCAACATGGCACTAGTGCGTGACCCGGTCTCCTTGTAAAATGCGACATCATTCATGAAAATCCCAACTCCAGTTACGTACCTCTTTGATATATAAAATTGGAGCATCAGTACCGTTCGATCAGGTGACCTTGAAAGGTATATTGATGCACCCACGCTGGAATGACCTGAGCATTTGTCCTATTGTAAGCCACAAAGTCTTGTGTCCCGATTGCCAACATAGTACTAATACGTGGTCGGTCTCTATGTGGGATGCTAAACCATTTACGAAAGCTACAATCCTAGACTCATACCTATACGGTATATCAAACCAAGTCATCACGTATTGTCTAATTGAGTACGCTCGAGAAGTATACATGTGCACTTGGGTAAGGGTGGCTAGATAAATTGCATTGCATATAATAAACCTAGAGTCTAAAAACCTTCCTATAGGTCACAACTCGAACCTACTATGGGTGTTCTCAGGTTGCTTTATCCAATTTAATCAATAGGTAAGTAAGAGCCAATCTACATCATTCAAATTAAACCCGCAATATCAGTCTGACCCAATTGGTAAAAAAAATGCATTGGAAACCAATTAAACTAGTTGGCCCAATTGGCAAATAGATGTAATCAGTCAATACTAAACTGATTGGACCAATTGGTTTTAGGTTTAAAGATTTGACTTAATTCATACAAAAAAGATTTGATCATAGGGTAAATTAATTTGTCTGATCAAAGGTTCAATCCCAACCATGGGTAGACCCGTGACTAACTTTTCTCACCCTTGTGGCCACTATAGACTTATAGTACATTTGAATTTGATGTTTCCCACCAGACATGGGCTAATTTTTATCAAATTTTAATCATGTGATTAAAAGTCAAACCTTCTTAATCAATGGTTAATCTTGATTTACTTCCTATCAAGTAATAATTACTCCTAGATGTTCTAAACCACCATCTATGTCACTTTAAATCCGTGAAAAGAGTTGTCTTGCTAGAGTACCATCGTTCAGTTCAAGTAGTCAGCCCTTGTCA